>NW_027284935.1:0-16280 GCF_046629955.1 Centroberyx affinis | reverse complement strand
TGCACTAATGTTGGCTTTTTAGAGTTAATGTCTGCTGCTGTTTTACTTCTATATACACTTTAAATTGTCTATGTCCCCTGCATGTGTATGTGTGTATGTTCTTATTTTTTTTAATAAACATGTATTGCTCTTATTTTGGCTCTGTGAAATGTGCTATAGAAATAAAATTTGATGTTTGACCGGACTTCTTCTTGTGTTGTATGGCAACTGAAACAAGGATATGGAGTGATTCTGTTTACAACTGGCCAGCCAATAGCATGCTCTCTGCCTTGCCCCGCCCTCCTCTATTGGTTGGCGAGAAGACAACGTTACTGTTTCCTTTAACGCAGCATCGAGAGGTAACTACAGGCCTTTTGAACCCACAGTGAAGGTCTTCGGCTACAAGACACTTGAATCATGCTGCAGGATCTGTTCAGAGAAATGTTGATGCACATTTTCTGCCATTTTTGGAACTCTACAACTAGTCATCATTCACTTCTGTCGTTTTTTGGCTGATATGAAGCAGTCGTGTGTTTGGTTGTCCTGTGAACTTTCATGGAGTTTCCACTGACATGAAGTAGATGAGTACATAACAGACTTTTCATTTTGCAGTGAGCTGTTCCTTTGCGAAGCGTCCCTTCCTGTGGTGTACGGTACCTGTTTGAACCTGGCCAGCTCTTTTAAGGCTCGCCCCCACTGCTGCTTGTAGTGCAGCTTGGACTTGGTGGTGGACTCCAGCTTCCTCTCCAGCTCCACCTTAACAGTCACAGAGCAGAAACATCAGTCCAAAGCACCTGAAACGCTCCGGACAGAGTTATAATACTGACACTGTAGACTAACACACCTGCTCTAGACTGAGCAGGTTGATCTCTTATCTGATGTTCTGAATAATTAGTACTAATTATACTGGTAGAAATACTAATTATTACGAGTTAAATACCTTCTCTAGACTGAGCAGGTTGATCTCTGACTGCAGTCTGATCTCAGGTCTGACATTCTGCTGTTCTCTGAAGAGCTGGAACTCCTTCTCCAGCTGCTTGTACCTGGACTCCCCATCTGCTATCTGGAGAATAGAACAGAATGGAATGGGATAGGATAGGATAGGATAGGACAGAAGAGAAGAGAAGAGAAGAGAAGAAGAGTTGAGTTTATTATTTATAGATTAGCACAGTGGTTCTCAACCTTTTTGGCTCATGACCCCTTAAAACAAAGCGATGTCTACTCGCAGTCCCGGTCACAAGCAAATAGAGTTTAAACCAACGAATGATTTTCCCTTTTCAGGTCGTTTCATTTGATTCATTATCAGAGGAGGCACAGAGGCTAAAAACAATTCAGTATTTTACAAGAAAAAAAGTAAAAATTAAGTAAGAATCTGAAAAAATAGACATGATAAAACATTTGTATAGTAGAAATATGTTTTTTTCCTATTCCATAAATCACCCCGCGACCCCCCCCAAAATTATCTTGCGACCCACTGGGGGGTCCTGACCCCCAGGTTGAGAACCACTGAATTACAATGTGACAACGTCCTCAATGCCTGCAGTATCATATTCATACACACATAGGTACACAGCCAGGCTGGGCGATATAGTGAAAATTCACCAAACCCGACACTGGCTCTCTCTCACCGACCAGATGTTCTACATGTCGGTCTGTTCAGTGAAGACTTTGTCAAGTAGCCAACTTTGTATACACAGTTTCATTTGTGTTGCTTCAGTTAAACTGAGAGTCGAGCTTCAAAGCAGCAGAGCGAGTGTAGAATCAGCTGTGTCAAGCCAGACAGAGGAGGACAGAATAAGACAGGAAGTAAGGTGGGTTTACCTTCAAAATAAAAGCATACCTTTTATATTTCTGACACTAACGGTGAATGTAGTATTTTCTTCACCGGGGTTAGAAAAATAAACAAATTATCGTTTCATTTATCATTATTGAGGTAAATATGACAGTATACAGTGATAATCTCAGGCCATATCGCCCCGCCCTAGTACACACACACACACACACACACACTCCCTCTCCCAGTACCTGCTGCAGCAGCCTGGCTCTCTCCTCCTCCATCAGGCGGGCCTTGTCTCTCTCCAGCTCCACCCGGTGGTCACAGTCCAGCCTCAGCCTCCTGCTGCTCTCCTGCTGCTCCCTCTGGCTCAGGTCGTGTTCGGCCCGCAGCTCCCTCTGCAGCCTCTGGGTCTGTGGGGGTGTGTGTGTGTGTGTGTGTGTGTGTGTGTGTGTGTTAAAACCAAGATTTCATGGCTTTCTGACTGCTTTAGATTTTACACAGTGGAGATTAACAGCAAATATGGGAGAAAGAGGGAAACCTGAGGCCCTGTTGTGTCTGAAATTAACTTTCGGCTCACTTGCCAAGGGCCAGGAACTATTTATGTACCTGCCAAGAATCATTTTTAGCGGTCAAAATAATTAATATACATTTTTCATAGAAATAAGTCACCCCAAACCTATTTTAAAAGCCGTTTTGTGTGTATAGTCAGACTCTGTGTGAAACCAAATCCAATAAAGAGGCTGCAAGATTTAGAGTTGTAATTTAAAACTTGCTCACTCACATATGAAATGTTTATTTTTTCTCTTTCTTTTTCTCTTTGGTGCCTCACACCTGCTATATATGGGGAGTAACATCAAGTTTCAGCTAGTTAACCATCCAGACAGTAGAGAAACCGAAATTTAGATGTTACCACTTTGTGTAGAGTATAAAACTGTACAGTGCAGAGTGTGTTATCAGTTCATTCAGTCATATATACTGCATAAGGTCAATACTGTGACGTATTGTATCAGGGACTCATCTGGACTCACCTCCATCTCAGTGTGAGCCAGCTGCTTCTCTCTGTTCTCCAGATCAGACAGAGTCTTCTGCAGCTGCTCCTCCAACAGGTTATACTCTACCTCCTGGAGAGAGAGAGAGAGAAAGAGAGAGAGAGAGAGAGAGAGAGAGAGAGAGAGCGAGAGAGAGTGGGAGGGAGGGAGGGGGAGGGAGAGGGAGAGAGAGAGAGGGAGGGAGAGAGAAGAGAGAGAGAGAGAGAGAGAGAGAGAGAGAGAGAGCGAGAGAGAGTGGGAGGGAGGGAGGGGGAGGGAGAGGGAGAGAGAGAGAGGGAGGGAGAGAGAAAGAGAGACAGAAAGAGAGACAGAGAGAGAAACAGACAGAGAGAGAGAGAGAGAGAGAGAGTCACTAACAGCCAGTGGGTAAAAGTGATAAAAGTTCTCCTTTTCCCCATTTTAAAACAGAAATGTCTCCTAAGTCCATATGAATATGAATTATTGTATTATCAGTGTGTGTGTGTGTGTGTGTGTGTGTGTGTGTGTGTGTGTGTGTGTGTGTGTTCAGGTCGGTGTTGACTCTCTACCTTCTTCTTGACCAGAGCTTCTCTCTCTCTGTCTCTCCTCCTCCACTCCTCTGCCAGCGCCTGCATGTGGCTCAGCTCCTTCTTCTTCAGCTGACACACACACACACACACATCAGAAACGATTAACAACAAACAACAGTTTTTTGTTTTTTTTGGCAGTGTGTCCCATACGCTTTATCTGGGCCGCCTGCCTGGAACAAAGCATATGGGACACACTGCCATCCTGACCTTCCACTCCTCTTTACCTGGCTGTCGAACAGATCCTCCTGCTCCTCCTTCCACAGCTCCAGCTCCAGGGCCGTGCGGTACTCCAGGGTCTCTCTGGGCGGGGCGGGGCCCGGCGGGGCGGCGGGGGGCGGGGCGGGGGCGGCAGCAGGTCCGGGCGCCGGGGGGTGGGAGGACTTCTGCTTGGGGGCCGGACGTTCGTTCTGTTGCTTTGCAGGAAGATACAAATCAGGATTACTGTAAAAACCTGAACGGAAAGCCAGGGGCCGGATTCACCAATGTGTTCTTAAGATGGATCTTAAGAAATGACATAAGAGGAAATTTTAGGAAGTTCTTAAGAAGGCTCTTAAGTGCAATTCCTCAATATTTTCTTAGTCTCAGTCAACAGTCTCATTTCTTACAAATTTCTTTAATTTTCCTACTTAAGAACCTCTCAAAATAGGGCCTGAATTAATTCTGGTTAATAAACTTTAGGCTTGCTGCCATTGAGGCTAGGAGACAAGGCTAGCAGGCTAGGAGACAAGGCAAGGAGGCTAGGAGACAAGGCTAGGAGGCAACCCAAAGTGCTTCCATCTACAAAACAATTGGGGAAAAACCTATTTAGAGCAACTAGAGCAAAGATTTAAACATTGGTTGCTGTTGGTAACTGTAAAATTTGCAGCTTATTTCCAACAGACATGAGACAGAGGCCTACCTGGCCCTACACCAAATAAAGCTTTACAATAAATGTTCATCTTAATGTTAGGTGTAGGGGAAGCTATGAAGAATTTAAACTATAACATAATTGTTGAAAATTACCTTTACCTTTTCACTGTAGGAGTTTTAAGACAGGTGAAGGGCCGTCTTAAAGTTAAGAAAAAAATCAAGAACAAATTTGAGAACTTTCATTTCAAGAATACCATTTAGTTTTTTCTTAGGAAGAAACATAAGAAGAAAGTTAAGAAAATATGTAAGAACTGTTTTTGAGAAGAGCATTTTTTCCTACTTTTTTTCTTAAGACTAAAGTTAAGAAAAAAATGGCACTTGAGAAGATTTTTTTTTCTTAAGAGGGTTTTGTGAATCCGGCCCCTGGTCTCAAATAACAGCCTGAGTGTTCCAGCAGTGTGGAAAACTTGGCGGCCATGTTTGAACTGATTAACTTTATAATCCCCATGGGGACATTTTTCTTGTGGGTAAGTGTGTACATTAAAAATAAAAAGTAAAGGGCTTGAGAAACAATGCAGACAACATAAAACATAAAATTCAAGTCATATAAAACACAAAATATGAATGATAGCAGTGTGTTTATCCATATAGAAATACAAGATAAAAGGTTTCAGGGATATAATTAGCATATTACAATGAGTTCATGCTCAAAGTATAAGGTATTCATTTGTAGAATAGTGATTTAACACTAGAAAGGCTAAATGAATTTCGGGAGATTGTGTCTCAGAAACACACACACACACACACACACACACACACACACGGCTGCCTCACCTGTGAAGAGTCGGAGACGATGATCTCTTTGGCTTTAACCAATCCCAGGTCCTCCAGTGTCGTCACATAGTACAACTCTGCCACCTTCTCATAGGGACTGGATGGACACACAGACACACAGACAGACACAGACACACAAATTATATTGTCGCTGTCAGGTGAAAACCTTGCGCCCCCAAAATGTCTCTTTTGGACATTATCTGACGAGGTTTGAAGGGTTTTCAAAAGCCAGAAGCACGTGTGTCGTTTTCTCAACCCACAGAGGAACATGTAATGCTTCAACTGAAGGGAAAACATAAAAAAATTAAAATGGAGTTATGAGGTTTTCACATGACAACACTGATATATTACTGTTGATCACTGTTCTCGCTGGTTTCAGAGGTTGGATTCTGTCTGCTGAACCTTATGACCCAGCTCCATCATTACCAATTTATAGGTTATTATTTACTTCTACTGTTTTAGGCGTTAGTTACACTGCTCCTCTGTATGTTAAAAACCCAAGACATGCTACTACTGACATTTTATAGTGTTGGCAAGTCTGTCTCTAAGGCGGTTCCCAGGAAGGAAGGAAAGAAGGAAGGAAAGAAGGAAGGAAAGAAAGAAGGAAAGAAAGAAGGAAAGAGTTATTGTTATTGTTCCTTTTATTAAAGGTCATCTATCAGTCAGTCAGTGTCGTCCACCTCTGTTTTAATAAAATGTGTTTAGTGTTGCTCTACCTGTGTGTTTTGCGGACAGCTGTCCGGTCCTGGTGCGTCTGTCTCCAGCACTGCTCTCCTGTGGATCCCAGGAACCTGCTCCTCTCAGCACTGAGCAGGTGAGACAGCTGGATGGAGGCCGTTCCTATCAGCTGGTCTCTGCTGCTGGAGTCTCTGTGCCACACCTCCACCACCAGAGGCACTCTACAGCACAGACAAGCACACAGAGACGGTTACAGGTCATTACATTACATTACAGGGGTTTCCCTGCAATGTAATGTGACAAAAGCAATGCTGAACTCAGTGTGAAACTGCACCATCTGCTGGCCAGAAGTAACATTGCAAGCATCGAGGAGCATACTATTCTGGGAATGTAACATCGTTAGATAAACTGTGGGGAACATTAACGTCATACTATCAGCACACCCTGTCAACAATGTAGGTACTTTATAAGGATAAGGATGTTTTTATGTTTTTATAAGGATGTTTTATTGTCATTCCAGAACATGTTGTACATGAAGGGGAATGAAATGAGGTACTCAGGTCCCAGTTCAGGTAATAGCAATAATAAAATCAAGAAGAAAGCACACAATAAAAACACCATTATAAAAATAAGTAAATAAATATATAAATGTAAGTATAAATATAAAGTGAGCAAAGTGTGAGGATAGGAATAAGACTGTAAACATCTGAAAAATAAACAAGGAGCCAAGTGGGCCCAAATTGCAACATGCCCTGATATGAAACAATAGTAATAATAGCAGCAAATTGTTCAGTGTGATTTGCAGCAGCATACCTTTTCTATGTTAGCAAGCAACACAAAAATACCTCTAATTATTTCCTTCATGTCACTGCAAACCACGACTTTTACCTTTTGTCTTTGCATTTCCTGATAGCTTTCTTAGCCTCCAAGTCAGCTGATAAGAATTCAACTATTCAAACACAATACTGACAAACTGAAGCTGATATATTAAAAGGGAAATGGTAGATAAACATATGTAGGTGTGAATGTATTCATTCAGAGCCACTACCACTCTGACTGTTTGATTTCCTGTGGGGAAAGGAATTACATCTGTTAGCAAAAACAAACATATTTAATATAACAAAGAATTATATTTTGAAGAGAGAAGGACAGAGAGGGTGTGTGTATGGGTTTGTGGAAGCATGTGCATCTCCCAAATTCAAGTTTCATCTTTATTTCTACCAATGAGCAACTGGTTTCACAGCAAGAATTTAAATCACCATCGCATAAACAGACTGACAGACACAACAAACAGTCAGTCGCCAAAGCAAAGTTTCAGGCAAGCAGTGTTAAGAGAAATCACTTCATCATCATCATCACAACTACCTTCACCACCAATATTGATGACATCATCAGTGATCGATTAACAATCACGGCCTTCCTCCTCCCTCTGCCGACATGTCTGTACGTACTCTGCTGCATGCATATGAGTATAAGGACAAATTAGGTGCAAAGGCATGTGAAATTAGAGGCTTTCCCTGTGTCTGTGTGTGTGTGTGTGTGTGTGTGTGTGTGAGTGTGTGTGTGTGTGTGTGTGTGAGCACCAACCTGAGGAAGGTGTCCTGTAGTTGTTGTGGCAGGGCGGCGAAGTCGAAGGCGCAGTAGGACTGAGGCAGGAACACCTCCATGTTCCTCTGCAGCTCCACAGGAGGGTTGGTCATGATGGGAGCCGCGCTGCCAAAGAAGTGGTACGAATACCTGGAATACAACACACACACACACACACACACTTTACTATCAGTTACTATTAGACTGTAATGTATAATACTCTACTGGATTGGCGGGCAGGTCGTTTGGCTGTTACAGGAGCTGCACTGCCTAAAAAGTGGTAGAAATATCTGAAATGGAACACAATATATGTACACTTTACTGTCATTTACTATTAGTATATAGTATAGTACTGTATTGGATTGGCTGTTATAGCAGCTGCACTACCAAAGAAGTGGTACGAATACCTAAATACAACACAATATACACTTCACTATCATTTACTATTAGACTGTAATGTATAATACTGTATTGGATCGGAGGGTTGACAGGTGTCATTCTAGTTTGGGATTTTTCATTTGATTTTACTTTTAGTTTTCAGTGCAGGTTTGGTTTTAGTTGTTTAGTTGTTGTTGTTTATTTTCCCTTTTAAATGCTTGGCTTTGGTTTAGTTTTAATCTAGTTTCAGTTCTGCTTTTGGTGTTTTTGGTAGGGGTGTTATCTTTTATAATTATAATTTTTATATTTTTTATAAGTTTGTAAAAGGTATTTTGTATACGTTTGCAACAGGTACCGTGTAATACAAACACCACATCATGAATTATTTTTTAAATTTATTTACATTAAGTTTTCAATTAGTGTTCAGTAACAGTAGGTGAGTTTTACCGGAGCGTGGCGGCGACAGGATGCGTCAGGCTGAGGTTCCCCAGGCTGCGCAGGTCCAGAGAGAAGCAGAAGTGATGAGCGGAGGAGGGGATGGACACCTTCGGACCCGAAACACTGACGGACGACGCTCCGCCCTCCGTCTGCTGCTGCAGCGGGACGGGACGCTCCGACTCTGCAGCTGGAGGGGGAGAGGAGGGGAGATGAGGAGGAGATGAGGGGGGAGATGAGAGTGAGATGAGGGGAGATGAGGGGGGAACAGGCTGAAGTTAGGGCTGAACAAACTAACAACTAAAGCCGAGCATACACTGTACGATTTTAGAAATGTTGTTGTTTAATTCCAACTCCTACTGTACTCCTACTGCACGAGTAAATCAAAGCCAAAGCTCACGATTTATGTGTCACACTGTACGGTCCGATCGTCAAGCCACGACCTGAGTGCTCACACTGTACGTGCAGAAAACGGCCCGTCGGCCCCTGCGGACCATTCTGGCTATTGACAATTGTCAATAAAGATTTGTTTGAAAGCTCCGAGGCAGGTAGAAGTTTGTTTGCTAGCAATAATGCTAACAAAGCAGCACGTTTCTGCCTTTCTGCCATCTGTGCCATCCTGTGTGCCGAAACTTCTAAAAAGAGGCTCTGGCGTATATGGACTTGCAGGTGGCTAGGAAGATGTGGACAGTATGGCTTGTCCATTTTGCAGAGAGAATTGGAGGTAAGATAGCTACGTTTTACTGTATAGATTGTACATTGTTAACTTGATAGCAAGCTACGCTCTGATTACTGTACAGCTAAGAACCTTTCTTTTTCGTTCATATCGGTCGTGATAGGAGGAGGAAACATCAAAGAGGCACGTATACTGTCGCCACAGCTCGACCAACCTGGCCTCCATATTTTCCGTCCACATGACGCGTCGTGTTGCCATGGCACTTTCAGACGCTCTGTTTGCCACTTCGCACAGGCGCAGTGAGAAAAAAGGCACTGACCTCGGGGAATCGACTCGTGGCTCTGTTTCAACTGTGCGAGAGCCTGACGACGGACGACCAACATTTCTGACATGTCAGAAATTCATCCGAACGTCCGGCGGCCGGTCGGGACCAGCTGATGGGTCCTCGCTCCCCCCTGTACGCCGCACGGCAAACGACGCCCGACAAACGACGCCCGACAAAGCTGAAATTCGGTCCAACTCTAAAATGAGTCCTGCGGCTCAAAAGTCGGGTCAGAAACGGGCTCAAATCGTACTGTGTATGTGCAGCTTAACTGAACAAAGTACAGATTCTGTCCAGATCCATGGACTAGATTGATTAGCATTTATGTGATTTCAGCCCTCTGGCTCCCTAATGATCAGCTGCCTTCACCTTTACGAAATCAGTCATGATGCCAAATCGTGGCTGTGATCAGTCTAAAAGTCGTGTAGTGTGTCCCCAGCCTTACCTGCCAGTCCAGCCTGGTGTCTCCCATGGTGCAGCTCCTCCTGCAGACTCTCTGCCTCGCTCTCTGTGTGAGAGGCAGCAGGAGGAAGAGGAACGTGAGGAGGAGAGGAGGAAGGGCCAGGAGGAGAGGAGGTGGGGCCAGGAGGAGAGGAGGCGGGGCCAGGGGGCGGTCGGACCGGAGACGGGGTACGACGTCTCTGTTCCGCAGGAGGACCAGAGGGAGGACGAGATGGAGGGAGGAGAGACGGAGGGATGGAGGGTTTCTGAGGTCCGTCTCCTCCTTTGCTCCCTAACAACTGGAGAAAGAGAAGGAGAGAAGAAGACAAGGCTGTCAATCACAACTGCACACTAACATCTAACATTATGTCTGCTCTTTAATGCTCATATCAGTTTCCTTTCCATCCACTTAGCTGTGGTCAAAATTCAAAGATGAATCCATCCTAAACCACGTCAACACCATAAAAAAAACAGCTATTGGTGAGGTTCCTTGCATTCCTGGGTCCATTTTGTTTTTTGGTGGTGTGTTTTTCTTCTTGGTGGATAACCGGCCAATCGTAGACGAGGTGACGTCACCACGGAGTTTGATATGAGAAAATGTTTCAGGATGTAAAACCTCAGCGGTAAACGTCAGAATCAAAGAGCGAGGGCTTCTTTCTAGAGCCGCCATTTTGCATCGAGAGACGTTCAACAATCATACAGGGAGAGATCCATGGTAGAAGACGAGAGAGACCAGTTTCTCCACATACACAGGAGCAGGAGAGAGACCAGAATGCACTGCAGCAGCAAGTAAGAGGACGACTTGCTTTTTCTTGACTAGAAAAACTCTCACTCTCTTGATCTTATTATTATGCTCTCACTACATCTCTCTTTCCACCTACACATATCTGCCACAGCTGAATGCAACAGGTTCATACCCCTTCTCTTTAGGTTGCCAAAAGGCATTCTGGGAAACGTAGCAAAACACTAACTTAAGTGGAAGTAGATGAGGCAGGTTGAGGGAAAGTGGGTACATCAAAAAGTAAATCACAACACTTAAAACACCTAGGGCTGCAACTAACGATTATTTTCATTGTCGATTAATCTGTCGATTATTTTCTCGATTAATCGATTAGTTGTTTGGTCTATAAAATGTCAGAAAATGGTGAAAAATGTGGATCAGTGTTTCCCAAAGCCCAAGATGACGTCCTCAAATGTCTTGTTTTGTCCACAACCCAAAGATATTCAGTTTACTGTCATAGAAGAGGAAAGAAACCAGAAAATATTCACATTTAAGAAGCTGGAATCAGAGAAATTTGACTTATTTTTCTTAAAAAATGACTCAAACCGATTAATCGACTATCAAAATAGTTGGCGATTAATTTAATAGTTGACAACTAATCAATTAATCGATTAATCATTGCAGCTCTAAAAACACAAAATGACTGCTGAAAGGAATTGAACATCTCAAATTGATGATATAGAACAGTCGAAGAATAAGGGTGGATTTTTCCTTTAAAGATATTGATTATCTGCATTAAATATTGTCTATCAGCAGCTTAAATCCAAAAGAATATCGGTATCAGCCTTCAGAAACTCATATCATCTGACCCCTGGTGTGTGTGTGTGTGTGTGTGTGTGTGTGTGTGTGTACCTGTGGTGTGAGCTCCTCCCTCCGCAGGGTGACAGCCACCCCCACGGTGGGCTGCAGGTCGGCAGGCAGGGCCGGCAGCTTCTGCTTGGCCCGTGTGGGAGGCTGCAGGACGAACGCCCCCTCCACCGTCCACGCCTCGCTCTCCAGGTCCACAGAGCCGGCAGACAGAGCCGAGAGAGAAACCTCCGTGCTGCCGAGAGAGTGGTTCCCACAGCACAGGTGGATCTGAGGAGGACAGACAGACAGACAGAGAGACAGGTGGAGAGACAGACAGACAGACAGATAGGGGGAGACACAGACAGACAGACAGACAGACAGACAGACAGACAGACAGACGGAGAGACAGACAGGTGGAGAGACAGACAGACAGACAGGGGGAGACACAGACAGACAGGTGGAGAGACAGACAGACAGACAGATAGGGGGAGACACAGACAGACAGACAGGGGGAGACACAGACAGACAGGTGGAGAGACAGACAGACAGACAGGGGGAGACACAGACAGACAGACAGGGGGAGACACAGACAGACAGGTGGAGAGACAGACAGACAGACAGACAGATAGGGGGAGACACAGACAGACAGACAGGGGGAGACACAGACAGACAAGTAGACAGACAGACTATCAGGTAGGCAGTAAAGCTGGGTGATATGGTTGAAATTAATACCATGATAATCGATATTTCGATAGCGATATAGTACACCACCTGTCAGAAGTCTGGACCCACCTGATTGAATCTTCTATGTTTCTCATTCTCTTAAAGCCATTTTGATCTAAAGGTTTCTGCTTAAATGCTTGAAATGAGTTTCTTAGACAAATATAAATAGTGAAGTTGATCCTATGTATGAATTCCTTTCCAAAGCCTTTGCCTTTCCATCAAGGCAAAGAATCTAAAATATAAGATAGTTTTGATTTGTTTCACACTTTTCTGTAGGGATGCCGCGATCGACCGGCCAGCAATCGGAATCGGCCGATATTCAGTATAAATATGAGATCGGAGAATTCCGATAATGCTCTATAGTCGCCGATTGGAAAACCGATCGATGACGCAAAACACGTGAGCCATTTCTCAGCGGAGTCATTGTCACATGCTAACTCACCTCAAAACACGTCGGCGGTGTGGATGTTCATTAAAAACACAAATCTTCATGGACAACCGGTAACGTCACAGTCCATCACGCCCGCTACTTCCCCTCATTTAATTCTCTGCTTATTTAATGCATCAGTTCATCTCATGCCATGTGCGTTTGTTTCCATAACGGTCTGCACTCTGAACTGGACGACGGTCCAGACCCTGACAGAGGAGAGGCAACTGAAAAGTCTCATTTCTCTCTCTCTTAAGAACATTCACTTACACAAAAACAAAGACTGAAACGGATATATATCTTCGGAGGGAGTCTCCATTTATTTAACTGACTCAACAACACAGGCGAGTGGCAGCAGTCTGAGTCTTGTGCTTCGGTTTTCTCACTAACTCATGCTGCGCTACCTAGAACGCACATGGTTTTGTTTACATAATGATCAAGTAAATATTGAGGTAGAAAAAAAGAAAATGTGGATACTTTTTAACCAGGACTCAATTTGATGGATGAAATGTATGTAAAATGGAAACTGTTAGACCTATAATACTGCTATACCAGCTGGTATAACACAACAAAAAACTATTGGTATGGCCAATCAGTATCGGCAGATATGGCTCACAGACGATCTGCGTTTGGCGGCAAAAAACGCTGTCGAGGCATCCCTACTTTTTTGGTTGCTGCATAATTCCATTTGTGTAATTTCATAGTTTTGATGTCGTCACTATTATTCTAAAATGTGGAAAACACTAAAAATAAAGAAAAATGTGGTGTGTTCAAACCTTTGACGGGCAGTGTATATCACAATAGTCTTTGGGGCCCCAGACCACCAGGGGCCCCAAAATGTTCTGAGTCATTGCATTTTGCAACATTTCACTAATTTCAATTGAAATGTGCAGCCAAGTGGGACCCTGACACACACTGACCTGCCTCAGGCCCGTAGGCCACAGTTTAAAATGATTGTTGGGGCCAAAGTCCCAGCCTCTATTGACATTGGGGGCGGTAAACACGATTTCTTTTGATACGGAGGCCCCAACCACAATTATTAAACTGCCACCTATTGATTGTATGTTTATGGGCAATACATTTAGTGAATATCATCCAACTAAGATACAGAGCATTAATTACTGTATATACACAGGTGGAGCAGGGGGTCTAGGTAAAGACAGTCAAACCTTTTCAGTAAATTTCAACATTTAACATTTTTCTTCGGTGCTTAATTCCCGCCACCTGTCACCTCGTATCCTTAAAGCCACAACCTGCAATCCAAATGTAAACAAAGGGAAACCCCACCACCTACAACTAAAGCTGGGCTTGGGGTCGGACAAATGTTATCACTCTCAACTTGAATGCAGACCTGCAAACTCATAAGAGGTGAAAAAGGTGACATGTTTGTAAACCAAACCCGTGTAGGGGGGGTCTGGGGTCATTCTCCCCCCAGATGATGTAAACAAAGCATTCTGGTGCACTCTGAGACGAAAATAAAGGGAAAAGACAACATTTATCTTCATTCATATCATTTATCTTTATGTTATCGAAACTCCGTCAGCGATGTGATCCGTCATACAAAATATGACATACGTTCAATTTAGTTGCTATATAGGCCATATCAGCGTAACGTCACAACAACAAAGAACTTCCGGGTGGATAATGTCGGTGGTGCTGCATCGGCGCTATAGTATTTTTCGTGTTATTTAACCAAAGTAAGATCCCATTTTAAGCTCTTGTGATTAGAAACACACAGACATCATGTAGTTCTGGCTGTCCACCGAAAACAAGAAGTTCCTGATGTTGTTGCGGTTGATATTTGTTAGTGTATAACCTAACATAACCTAAATATATAGCCAGCGGTCCATTAAAAACCGTGCGGATAAAACATTGACAATATGTTTCACTTGTGTAACAGAAAAGGGCTCAAGGATTTCAGAAAGCTTATCATGCTGGCAAAATTTCGGCATTTTGACTAGTCATAATGTAATAAAAGATATCTTAAATTAGCATTTTGACTGGTCATAATGTAATTAGAGATATCTTTAAGTAGCAGTTCGGTTTGGTCATAATGTAATGAGAGATATTTTAAATGCTAATTTGCAATATCTCTCATTACATTATGACAAGCCAAAATGCTACTGTAAAATATTTCAGATATCTGTAATGAGAACGACTGGAAGTCACTGCTAGGCCTGTACTGCTGCAGCAGCTGTAGGAGCAGCAGCAGCAGTGTTGTTGCTTGCTGACTGACTGAGTGACTGACTGTCTGACTGACTGTCTGACTGAGTGACTGAGTGACTGTCTGACTGACTGAATGTCTGACTAAGTGACTGACTGACTGAGTGACTGTCTGAGTGACTGACTGTCTGACTGACTGTCTGACTGACTGACTGACTGAGTGACTGAGTGACTGTCTGACTGACTGACTGACTGTCTGTCTGACTGACTGACTGACTGTCTGACTGACTGACTGACTGTCTGACTGAGTGACTGACTGACTGTCTGAGTGACTGTCTGACTGACTGACTGAGTGACTGTCTGACTGACTGACTGACTGTCTGACTGAGTGATTGACTAACTGACTGACTGTCTGACTGATTGTCTGACTGTCTGACTGACTGACTGTCTGTCTGACTGACTGTCTGTCTGACTGTCTGACTGACTGTCTGACTGACTGACTGACTGAGTGACTGTCTGACTGAATGAGTGACTGACTGTCTGACTGACTGACTGACTGTCTGTCTGACTGACTGACTGAGTGACTGACTGACTGACTGACTGACTGACTGAGTGACTGACTGTCTGTCTGACTGACTGAGTGACTGACTGAGTGACTGACTGAGTGTCTGACTGACTGACTGTCTGAGTGACTGACTGAGTGACTGTCTGTCTGTCTGACTGACTGAGTGACTGACTGAGTGACTGACTGACTGAGTGACTGTCTGACTGACTGACTGTCTGACTGACTGACTGTCTGACTGTCTGACTGACTGAGTGACTGACTGAGTGACTGTCTGTCTGTCTGACTGACTGACTGACTGAGTGACTGACTGACTGTCTGACTGACTGATTGAGTGACTGACTGACTGACTGACTGAGTGACTGACTGTCTGACTGTCTGAGTGACTGTCTGACTGAGTGACTGTCTGTCTGTCTGTCTGACTGACTGACTGAGTGAGTGAGTGAGTGACTGACTGACTGTCTGACTGACTGATTGAGTGACTGACTGACTGACTGAGTGACTGACTGAGTGACTGACTGTCTGACTGTCTGAGTGACTGTCTGACTGAGTGACTGTCTGACTGACTGACTGATTGAGTGACTGACTGACTGACTGTCTGACTGACTGTCTGAGTGACTGTCTGTCTGACTGACTGACTGTCTGACTGACTGTCTGAGTGACTGAGTGACTGACTGAGTGACTGACTGACTGACTGACTGACTGACTGACTGAGTGAGTGAGTGACTGAGTGACTGCCTGACTGACCGAGTGACTGCCTGACTGACCGAGTGACTGACTGACTGACTGACTGAGTGAGTGAGTGACTGACTGACTGACTGACCGAGTGACTGACTGACTGACTGTCTGAGTGACTGACTGACTGAGTGAGTGACTGAATGAGTGACTGTCTGACTGACCGAGTGACTGCCTGACTGACTGTCTGTCTGTCTGTCTGACTGAGTGACTGACCGACCGAGTGACTGTCTGACTGACTGTCTGACTGACTGACTGTATGTCTGACTGTCTGACTGACTGTCTGACTGTATGTCTGACTGACTGACTGAGTGACTGACTGAGTGACTGACTGTCTGACTGACTGACTGAGTGACTGACTGAGTGACTGACTGTCTGACTGACTGACTGACTGTCTGACTGACTGAGTGAGTGACTGACTGACTGACTGACTGAGTGACTGTCTGATTGACTGACTGAGTGACTGAGTGAGTGACTGACTGACTGTCTGACTGACTGAGTGACTGACTGACTGACTGACTGACTGACTGACTACGACTGACTGACT
>NW_027284934.1:0-15869 GCF_046629955.1 Centroberyx affinis | reverse complement strand
TTGTTTTTCTTGGTTGGAGGTTGCGTATTTAGCAATTGGCAATGTGTGATGATGGTTAACGGGACATGCACGTTGCGCATTTGGCACTGCGTAATGGTGAAAGCATATGGCAATTTGGCAACAAAATACATGTCAGGAACAAAGTAAAGTGCAAATTTTCATAGTAGGCTGGATGATCCTATTTTTCTATTTTGCATGGTGAGAGAGAGAGAGAGAGAGAGGCACATCTTACTATCTGAATAATGCGCCCTTTAAATAGCAGGAAAATATTGCGCCAGACTTTAGACCAGGTTTTTCTTGGTCAATGGCGCAATCGCTTTCCGCTGCCTCAAGATAGCAATGCGCCAACAATGCATCTGACCACACCTCATTTTAAGACCAACACGCCCATGGGTGCAAAGATGGGTGCAAGTACATTTGCTATTTAAACAACGCGGGCGCTCAGGGCCCTGAGAGTCTAACAGCCCCGCGATGTTGAATTTTGTGGAAGTGTACTCGGGTCTGGTCGGGACTGGGAGTTAACTTGAACCTATCAGCACCTTTGTGGGCGGGGCTAATGTTTGAACCGTTCGTGCAACAGTTTTACATCGGCATTTCGGCAGAATACATTTGTTGAAATCAGCCCCTTAACCAACATATTGTGTTTGCAAAAACAAAACTTTTGTCAATATCGATCCACACACACACACACACACACACACACACATAAAACGTCTAACGAGGAGGAAATCTCGGGCTGAATAAGGGAGTGGGAATGAAATGCATTGTCATGGATGCATGGTGTTGCTTGTTGTTTCATCCCCCTTTAAAAGCCCTTCTGGGTGTGACTGTATAGACTTCACACTGGCTCTGCACAGCTCTCCTGCCACAGAGTGTGAGTTGTACACACTCCCTTGTTTCAGGGCACCAGGGTTATATTAATAACTTTATCATTTCAAACCTTTGCATTGCAACAAAATGAGCATTTACAAGCACTGCATTCAGTCTCTTCACTTTCATTCACTCATTTAATTTTCTTTGACAAATCATCTCACCTGTTTTACTTAGAAATCAACAGGATGGTGAGAATCACAGCAGTAAAATATGTTCCTAAACTTGTTTTAACAGCAGAATTGGAACAGTAAATGCTTCCTGTGAGCTAAACGGTGCCGGCTGACGTCAGTAAGCACAAACTGCTGCGACACTCTGACTAATTATAGTCACTGCTCTCTTTCCACATGAACGAAGAGGTAATAGCTTAATAATATAGTAGATATCTACATGGTTCTGAATGTTTATACTTATCTTGTCGGTCGGAATGCCATATATTCTATTCTATTCTATTCTATTCTACTGTGTTCTGTCTTCATAATTCAACAGTATATTCTTGGCGGATGGCAGCTGTCCAGCTCCTCCCCATGTTAAATGTTATGAAGTCATTTCTCTCCATCGCTCTCTGTCTGTAATTATCCTCCTATATATTCATTAACCCCTCCACACACACACACACACACACACACACACACACACACCCTCCGCCTCCACACACACACACACACACACACACACACACACACACACACACACACACACACCATAATTCCTCTAGTGTCTCACTCAGCTCTTGTTAGTCCTCTAGTGGCAGAGCAGAGCGGTGCCTGTCTGATGTGGAGGAATGTGATGCAGTCAGGTCATTCAGAGTGGATTTGTGCATTTCAGGTCATTTTGTTACGTCATGAACCGAACCGTAATAAACTGGAACGCTTCTGATTGGACCGAGTAATATCATTAAATTTACTGTCAGTTCTCTGCTTGGGCTGGTTGAGTAATGTTACTTTTCAAATGTTGCAGTTTTGCTTCTACTTCAGTAACATTTTGAGTATTTACTCCCTCTTTAGTATGCCTAATTTAATTTTAGAGTACTGGCTACACACTTTGCCTCCTGTAATATTAGGTTTTTGTTGATATGATTAAAAAGGGGCAACCCAGGGGCATTTTGAACTAAATTGCATACAATATAATCGTGCCCAGGTGTTATCATTATTTTTTTAATATTTGTAAATGTATTGTATTATTGCCAAGGGGCCAATTTTGGAGCACATGAAATCTTCATTATTATTATCATCATTATCATTATCATTATTATTATTAGTAGTAGTAGTAGTAGTCATCATAATTATTATAGTAATTACAATTATAATTTAAAATTGTATGCAAAATTTACCCACTGGCAAGAATAAAAAAATGAATAATATATTTTTTTATTAAATTGTATTATTGCCAAGGGGTCCGCTTTGGAACACATTAAGATTTTCAATCAAAAAAACTTTTAATGTGCTATATTTTTATTTAAACTTGAGTAACTTTTTAGGTGAGTACTGTCACTCCAGCCAGAGGAAGTCTCACTGAGGAAACCAAACTTCTACTTAAGTCAACTATATGAAAGTCTTATGGAGGAGGGAGGCAGACCTGCAGTCTGCATCTGTAATACTGCTGGACAGACACTAGGGGGAGTCACTGACTCACTAATCACGAGGTGCTTCATCTCCACCAGGAAGCTATGAAACCCTGTGAGGGGGGCAGAATCTATAACATATACAGTAGATCATATAATAATATAATACCTCCATGGGCAGAATGAGGTGTGGGGATGAAGGACTAATAAACCCAGCCAACAACTGACTGTAATGCTGTGTGTGTGTGTGTGTGTGTGTGTGTGTGCGTGTGTGTATAGGTGTGTGTGAGTTCGTTATCTGTCAATGATTTATGATAATAGGCCTTGTTATCTGAAGAAACATGAGTGTATTTCCTATAAGCAGAGCAGCACCTCTGTATTCCCCCCACACTGGACGTTAATAGCAGCTAGAAACGAGGCAACAGTTTCACACTTAACTCACATAATGCTGAAGGAAAGTCTAAAATCCCCTTAAGATGCATGAAGACACCTGACAGACATGTTTACATATGTAGGGGAAGATTTATATATGTGTAATACAGAAATATATTGCACTATTGTATCATAATGTACTGTTATTATACTGTCACATTACATGGTATAATAACTGATTATACTGTATCAAAATTTAACAATTTTTATATCATATATAGTATATAACAGTTTTTTTCCCTAAAATGTGTAAATAGTTTGCTAATAGAATATATTCTTTCTCAAATAACACTAAAATTGTATTTTATTGGTTTTAGATAGTAAGATAATGTGAACTAAGATAACATTTTTGCATAATTTTGGGATATTTCTTAAAGTTTTATTCACTCTGCTCATCCCTGGTCTGAAACAAAGTTGATTTTCTGTAGTTTTCATGGATTTGTCCCCTCTGATTGAAAAGCAGCACACCTTGTGTGTTTGATAATTCTGTTTATTTTCAATATACATTTCATTTGAAAAATATAAATTCTAAAATAAACCATTTCACTTGTTCTAAAAAGTCACAAAAAGTTAATTCAAAATGTATCAGTATTTCATACACTAAAATTAACTTTTAGTTTCTCATTTTATGTTATAGATTTTTGTCCAACATGCTTATACAAGACTTAAACTAGCAACTCCCCGAATAATATGTCCCAGACATAAGTCACACTTGTTTCCACTCTTTGCTGTTCATGGCTAAAACACTGATGTCGAGAACAGAGTATAAATTACACCATTATTTCTGCTGATGTGTTGATATCTGAAACAATCAAACCAACAAAAAAACAAAAAAAGAAACAAATTAAACACAATGACCATGATGGTAAAAAGTAACTTGTTGCATTTTGGTGTGTGCCAACATGCCTCTATGTACATGATTTACAAAGGAAGAAGGCGGCTCATAGATCACACAGAGACTCAGTTTGTCTATAGTGGTGCTGAGGAGAGTGGAAGACTTTCACATCAAACCTGCTCCTGGACTTAAAGACCAGCTCACAAACATCAGCTCTGACAGTGCATCAGTCTTTACAATCCAGGGGAGAACATGCACGAGTGTGCTCTTTAGAAACAAGGTGAGGATACTGGAACGCCACACAGTGCCCAAGTAGCCATTTTGGCATCTAGTACTGTAGATAATACTGGCCGATTTAAGTGGATCCTCCCTACAGCGACCTCACAGGCTGAACTCCCTCTGTGTGTGACTGTGTGGCTGGGGGAAAAATGGAGTAAATTTGGAGGAGAGCTGTACAGCATCTTCTGCCTCGTGTTTGCAGATTGAGATTAGATCTGAGGATGTTTTGTTTTATAATACAGGGAAGAAAAAAAACAGGTGATCCCATTTTCACATTCGATTCAATTCCAACAGCAATTGAGACAGCAAAGAAACACGATTGCTGCTGACTGAAGGAGTGAAGCCGGCCCGTTCCAAGGAGCTTACTTGGATTTGATTCCCTTCTCATAATCCCTATAGTCAAATCATTATCACATGAATTTCAGTCCAGATCATTCTCTTATAAGCCACTTAGGTAAAGTGTTTTGTGCAGCACAAGCAATTAAATGATATGCATTTCTAGAAGAGTTTAAGTTTGGCTGAGGAAAGTCAGATGATTATGAAACTCAGGACTGTTTTCTACCCATGGAAGCAAATTGAAGGACACAAGAAAGAAAACAGGTTACCAACACATGCACAACACAATCATTAAAAACAAAAAACAACAAAAGAAATGTATGATTTCAGTTTAACAAGTAACAAAAGCTTTGAAGTGAACATGTGAAAGAAAGATTCACAAATTGTTTAATAGAAAGAGTACAAGGTGTTGCAATAAAAATTGCATCAAAAAAGTGATAAAAATGTTTATCTCGCAACCAAAACAAAACAAATGCATCGTTAATTAACTGTTAATTAACTTAACCATTTCATTTCATAGGTGTACTGTATCTCTATTTTGCACATATTTCTTCCATAAGCCTTAATACAATTAATCTCTTGAATCATTTCAACTAAAAGTACTCTACAAGAAGAGGCCAGAAAGAAAAGTAACGATATCAAAACCCCATGCTGCCTCAAAAATCAACATGTTGAATTTTTTTTTTTTTTATAATAAGCTTTGAATCTAGAACGAGAGGTAGAGCTATGAAAAGAAATTATTATTTTCCTGCTACAGGAAAATGTCATTAGAATAATTCAATTGATATAAAAATTCAGAGAGATGATACATATACATATATATATATATATATAAAAAGAGCAGGGAGGACACTCCATGCATGGTCAGAAAGAGCTGCAGCATTTACTATTAATCAGCGATATGTGGGAGGAATTGCATAGAAGAGTAGTAAGGAATTACATTTATCAGTGTTTGAGTAAGTCAGACACAAAGATCATCTAGAGTGGAATCATGAGGAAACACTACGGAAAAATCAGCGGGGGGAAAAAAAACAGTAGACTACTCCTAAAATGGCTTCCTTCATAGAAAAAAGTTTTCTTCAGTGTCTCTATTCGTTCTTCTTTTATTTGTGCATTCCCTTTTTTTTTCGTACCACTTATTCAGAACAAAGTCTTGTGATCATGGAATGGATTTTAGAAAGAGTATTTAAAAAAAAAAAAAAAAGACAGGAAAAAAAGAGAGAGCTTTGTTTTGGGTGCTTCAGGATGCGGGTCAGCTCTCTACAGAGACGTTTCAGACCCTCTGCTCTTCCAGTAGAATGAATTGTTGTCGTCGTCTGGGTCCATGTCTATTCTAATCTGAGGCACAGACTTCAGCGGACTCAGCTCAGGGCTGGAAGACAGAGGAGATCGACTGTTACCACATTTGCACAGACACAGTTGTACATCTTATACGATAGCGTTTTAGGGCCATGTTAAAAAATATATATACATATATATAAAAAATCTAATATTTCGAGAAAAAAGTCATGTTTTGAGGAAAAAACATTCACAATATTATGAGAATGAAGTCGTAATTTTGAGAAAAAAGTCACAATATTTCGAGAATAAAGTCATATTTCAAGAATAAATTATCAGCAGTAAAAGAGAAGAGGAGCAGTTCACTTTGTTGTTTAAAGAGGAATTTACAGTATGTTCAGTTATGATTACTTTGCTCAATTGCAAAAGTAGTAGGGCTTTTATTTTGAAAAGAAAACGCCCTTCGGCGACCAAACCAGAAATTAAAGTGTGGCTAGTTTCACAGTACTGAGCTGGTGGCAGCTCAATCCCTTATATTTCGACTTTTTTTTCTAAATATTATGACTTCATTCTCAAAATATTCAGACTATATTCTTGTAATATTATGACTTTTTTCTCAATCTTAGTATTTTATTTTTCTTACAGTGGCCCTAAAACGGCGTCATACACAAGCAAACTTTCGGGTAGGGTAATATTTCCTCAGAAAGCGTCAGGACAAAATTGATATTGATGAAGCTCACAAAGAGATTTTGTGAAGAATACTTGGAACATATAATATTCCTATCGTCAAAATGTCAGGACACATCTTTTTGACTCCTGTTGTGCATCAAAGCGTTCAAATGGAAACAGGCAAAATTTTAATCATAATGAGACTTTAACACCTCTCTAATGAGACTAAATGTTCCTCTGTGTCCAATATGAAACTTTAGGGCTCTGGTAGTATTGTTGAGTTGGATTTTCTCAAACAATAGATGAGAAAAGCCAATAGTCACGAAAATCGGGACATAGTCACTTCCTCAGCTCCAGTGGCCTTTGTGTTTTTTGTATAAGTTCAAATGAAATCAAACTTTTTCTTTATAGCGATACCAAAAACATGCAAATTAGACATTCATATACGTCCTGAAACTGCAGAAAAGACTATGGCATAATGTTAGTAATATTAGTATCAATGAGTCTGTCTATTGAGTCTGTCTGTTTAGAAATGAACTGATTTATCCTGCATCTCTACAGCATTAGATTGGAGTTTTAACTGTACAAACATTTCTCTTCTTTAAACAGTGAGGCTGCTAGCCACAAGCACACAATTATAAATATAGCTTATGGCCAGTTGATGCATTATGAATGTTGTGAATCATTCCGGTGTATCTCACACAGTGCCTACGCATGTATTTTAACAAGTCAGTAAGTTGGAGCGTGCTTATGAATGTGTTAGAGATTGGTTATGAATGTGTGTGTGTGTGTGTTTGTATCGGAGGATTGTATTCTGGTTCCTCAAGGCACCGCAGGAATACTATCAGTCGTCAGGGTCTGGTGGTATGTGAGGTCAATCTGAGCACAAAGCAATTTGGCTGTAGTCTTATTGGGACAGGATTAGTCGCAGAGAGGGAGGCAGGGTGATGTCATCATTACCGGAGCATGGACGCAATGTTTGCCCTGTCCGAGTCCGCTATGACAGAGACTCTCAGGGTCATGCCCCCACACCAGGGAGAAGTCCTGCCTCTTTTATCTGTGGTCATTTCTACTGTAAACCTAACATCAGGTGAAACGTTTTCAATCCGAATTGACATGAATTAGTATTTTGTTCTATTATATTGGCATTTGATGCAAGAAAAGGTGTTTTTATCTGTTTTTTTCATCTGCATGGAGGAACTCAAAAGATTTAGATTCTGTCTATCAACATCAAGTAGGTCTATAATTCAAAGAAAATAAAACTGATCAGAAGAAAATGATCAAAAGCACTGAAGCAGCTATAGGTTTATATAGCCTACAATATCATATGTGACAGTTTTGTTTAAAGTAATGTTTTTAAAGCCAATCAACAAAGTTATGTGAACCAACACCAACTAGCTGCTCCGATCTCTGCAATCTGGAGACCAAATTACAAAGATTTCTTATCCTTGCAAGTTGGTCATTGACATCAGAGACGTTATGTGACCACAGCTGCTTTTCACACATTGTCCTGAACACTAATCCTGTCCGAATTGGGACTCTCGTCAGCGTTATTGCTTCAGTCGTAGAACAGATGGGGTAATACAGAAACAATATCTGACCCTGTATGTACAGTGTGACCCATCTATCCTGGTCATCATGAGAGGCTGTGATGTAGTAAAATAATCTCTTCTTGTGCACAATAATGATTGCTCCCAATATGGACCCAGAGAAGGCAGACAACAAGGGTTGTTCTGCCTCTTAAGACTGATTGTCTACACTAAAGCTCATATCAATGTTGTTTTAAACCAAATCTCTCTTAATTCAGACAGACAGATATGTGCTGTATGAACCAGAGCATGTTTTTATCACACAACCTCACGTAGCCTTGATCTAGAATCAGTGACAAGCTCTTCTCAGCCACTTGGGCTCGGCCAGTTCTAGGCCATCACTGCTCTCACATCCAGGTTAAATAAGAGCACAGGTCGTTCTTTAATTTTGACTGCTGAACTGAACTCTATCTGTTTTCTAGTTGCTTATTTGAGCTTCTGGTCTTGATCTCTTATTGGCTCTCTTGACTGGCTTTGCTCAATCTAAGTCTGGGTGACCTTACTTTTAGCATATCTACAGTGAGTGGATGATTGTTTTGTGTCTTGCTCCTTTTGTCTGAATTAAATGTACATTTTGCATCTTCATTGCCAGGAGATCAAGTTATGATTAAAGGATAAGAGCAATCTAAAAATAGCTCAATGCAGTTTGGGACACTGCGGACGATATACAAACTTTATATATATACTACTTTGATGAACATAATTTCAAGCAATGAGTATATTTTTTAAGGTTTGAGCATACAGCCCATGCAGTGTGTATGAACACAAAGGTTTGAAATAATCTCATTGGCCGAGTTAAACCTCAATGGGCGGAGCCAAAGAACCAACATTTTTCTGTCTAACATTAGACTGCAGCCCAGTGAAAAAGGCAAGAGGCAAGACAATCTATCCATACTAAGTTATCTAGGTCAGTGTTTCTCACCGTGGGGTCCGGGGACCACCAGGGGTCCTTGAGGGGGTTCTAGGGGGTCCCCAGCAAATTGTTAAACCTCACTATTATTTAATTTACAAGTTAACACAGTTAGAGAATGTAGAAGAATGACTGTTTTGATCATAGATTCTCTGTTATCTCTCTACCTGCAATACAGCTAGTCATGGAATTCTTCAAAATGATATAACTATAAAAATATTCTCAGATTTGGATCCGAGAGACAAAATCTCATCAAATGGGGTCCATGGCCCTAATGTGGACTAAATTAGGGGTCCTTGATATGAAAAAGGTTGAGAATCACTGATCTAGGTTAACGTTAGCTAGTTAGCCTAGCTGACCTTCCAAGTTCAAACTAGCCATACTAGCCTATAGCTGTCTAGGTATGCTAGTTAGCTAGCTGCTGCCTTCATGGTCATGGTCATGAATGAATGAAAATTTATATTTTTATTTACATTTTGACCAGAGTTCCTTCTTTCCCATTCAAGTTTGCCAGTTAGCTACTTGCGCTCCAAAAAACAACTGCTTCTTTGGCTCCGCCCATTTAGGTTTAACTCAGTAAGATTATTTCTGCCTCTGAGAGATGTTTGTATAACTGAACCTGTAATCTGCACATACACCTGCTTGCACATACTCCTTCCCCATCCCCACACACACCAACACAAGCCAAACACACCTCAAGCCAAGCCTAAGCCAAGCCTCACCTGGACAAGCAGTTGGCCTTGTAGAAGCGGAGCTGCTCAGCACGATGTGTGGTGTTCGAGGAATGATGGGGACTTCTCTCCTGCAGAGGGAGAAACAGACCTTACTGTCCAGTCATTAGTCTACATGTAGACAAGCTAATACGCCCTGTCTGATGCATGCTTCAAAGTTTTACATCCATCTACACCAGTGGTTCTTCACCATGTGACATGGAGGTCCAATCTGCAGGATTTCATCAGGTTTTTCTCTTGGGCTTCCATGGTAAATGGATGAGAACCACTGGTCTAGACTCCTCCTCACCATCCTCAAGTCATCACCAAATTTCACATAAATGCTTCTGAAAAATCTTAGTCCTAATGCACTGATCAACTTTTATTCAACCTAACAAAAAATGTGTTATTTAGTAGAGCTACCTGCTGTAGCGTAGCATAACATCAAATATCAGCCTCTCTAGTTTAAGTGTTGTGCTATCATTCCCAGTCAAAGGTGCTAACTTTCCCAGCAAGCATTTGACAGACAGGACAAACAAGCACAAAATGTTCACAACATCTTATTTTGGCACAATAAGAATTCATATTAAAACAGCTTTGGAAACTGTTTTGAACTGATATCAGACAGATGTCCATCAATGCAGGCAGCAGTGATGGACGACATCGTCTCAACTTTGATTTTGGTGGAATAAACATCTACTCAATGTCAAAATGTTTGCTGGGTTGGAAAAATCAGACAGTTTTGTTTAATTACCATTACAGAAGTGAATAACCGGTGTCAAAACCTAGTTAAATAGCTTCATAACAAAATGCTAAGGCAACTTTTTACTTATTTATTATTTGAGTAGATGCCAAGTAAGAGTTAGTTAAATTAGTCGCTAATTAATAGCTCTACCTAAATCCACTAATTGGTTTCAAGGCAGTCAACAGTACAGTATTATCCATATGTAACACTTGCATAACAGCCATTCATCTGTTAACTGTTTTTACAGTAACATAGTAAAATGACCAAAAATAGATGTAGGTGTACTATTTATGAATAATACAAACACACTTTTTCATATAAAACTGATATCTGTATGCAATACACAAACAAGCTCAACAAGCAATGTCGATATTTCTCAGAGATGAGGATGAAATATCACAAAACCCCTTAGAAACATCCATGACAGTTTGTTGTGACAGCACAACAAACACTGCAGGTAAGTTTACAACGTTAACAACAAGAAAGGTTATATCAAGTCAGCAAGAAATCAAAAAGGTAAATGATTAATTCAAATGCAGATTTGAAAGACGGCACGGGCCTGGTATGAAGAAAAGAGAGAAAATCTGAGAGAGAGAAAATCAAAAAACTTGTTAATATCATGCAGTGAGTGAGTGAGAAACAGGCAATGACAATCTCCTCTTAGTGAAAGACAAAAGTCACCAGAGGCTGAGAGAGGCAGCAGAGCAGGAGCAAGGCAAGAGGAAGAGGAAGAGGATGAGGAGGAGGAGGAGGATTAAGAGGTCAAGGGTCTCTCCTCCAGCGTTGCAGGTGGTTTTTTTGGGTCTACTCACTGTCACAGGCCTTATCACCTAAGAAGGGCTCTTGCTCCATCATGTCCATGGGGATTTTAATGCTGGGAACATTCTCATTGTAAGGGTAGTCAGACTGTTGGAGAGACAGCAAAGGAAACACACATCCTGAAATGGGACTTGGGGTGTAGGTGAGTTATTATGAACGCAGCGTCAAGCGCACATTAACCCTAACCCTGAAGGAAAAATCCACCTTAAAACACTTAACACACCGTTAAAAGAAAACCTATTGGCGATGTAACTTGCATTTCTTGGCCCATTTTGTTGTTTGCTGGTGGTATATTTTCGTTATTTCTGCGGATAATTGGCCAAACATAAACTTAACTTATTTCCAGCACAGCTACAATGGAGTTAGATAGCAAAAAAAAATTCTGAACTATCTACAACATCAAGAGTAAACGTCTTTGGTGTCAGTCCCTCAGAATCAAAGAGCGAGGGCTTCTTTCTAGATTCGCCATTTTGCACCAAGAGACGTTCAACAGTCATACAGGGAGAAATCCTGGGAGACCAATTTCTCCAAAGACAGTAGCAAGACATGTTGCAGTTATAATCATAATCACTGAAACGCAGAAACAGTGGCTGTGACCTTTCTATTTAATATCTGGGTTCGGTTTCTGTGTTTATCCAAGGCTATGGCGTGAGGGAATTATGTCACATCCTATGTATTTTGAAATTGTCTCATCTATACTCCTTCGGGAACTGATGTACAGCTGCTAAAAATGAAGGAAAGGCCGTGCCACAGCTTGGGAAATCAGCTGTGAGGAGGAAATAGACGTCTGCAGGCCTGTTTTGGGTCAGCATCCCACGGTAAAGGAAGAAAACCCGGCAGCTGAGAGCAGGGATGGAGGCTGACTCACGGATTGACGACAAGGTTACAGACTTTGGTATCATGTAAAGAAACATTAGAAGAAACTGACATGGCGGCAGCTCAAGAAAAGAGGCTCTGTGACTCGAGGACTTGAGGAGATCAAGCCGGCATTCAACTGTCCTCAGAAGTAAGTCAAGTGGACCGGGTGAAGTCCGGTGGCAGGATGCAAACTGAGCAGAATGTCAGAGCTGCTGTCGATGGAGTTACAGTATGTGAGCTGAGATGCTGAGTCAGGGGGGATTTGGTCTGATCAGTGGCAAGAGCAGATGTAGAGGGGACAAGGTTATTATCGTTTACGAAAACTAACGAAATAACAAAAACTAGGTGTGAAAAAACATTTTCGTTAACTGAAATAAAAATAAAAACGAGGCTTTACAAAAAAACGATAACTAACTGAAACTGTATTGTGTGTTTACAAAACTAACTAAAATAAACTAAAATTATAGAGAAAATGTCTTTAGTTTCCGTCTTTGTCAATTTATTTCATACATAAGCCTAGTATTTTGGGTGGATATGAAATCTATCTTCCAATTTTTTTTTTTTCAAATTTTTTTCACCTTCTTGAATCTCACCCCTGACAAATACCCCATATTACAAAAAAAGACTAAAAAAACTAACACTGAAACTAATAAAAATTAAACTAAAACTAAGCATTTTCAAAAAATAAAACCTAAACTAAACTAGCAAAGCCGCTTTACAAACAAATTAAAACTAAACTGAAATTGAAAACAAAAAGTCAAAACGAAATAAAAATAAAAAATGAATGAAATGAAAAATGCAAAACTATAATAACCTTGAGAGAGGAATTTACTACTGAGGTTCATTGAGGTTTCGCGTTTAATTCAATGAAACATCTACGATCGGAGGCCCGCTTTCGATTTCAGTGTTTCCCATCTCATGAGTCCATCTTTCTGTCTCACCTCTCATCTTTCTGCCTCCGCCAACTTTCCATAGGCTGAGCTGACAATGACAGACTGATTGTGCTGTGCATAAATTGGGACCAAGTCGATTTAACAAATAAACATTATGCTGCTTTCAGGTGCATGGACGATATAAACAGGGGGTAAATGTGACAGGGAAAGTCGGGATTTTCTAGTTGCTGAGACATTTATGGGCAGAGAGGACAACTGATGCTAAAAGTGATATTATATAGATATTATATTTTTAGTTAAAAGGCATCACCCCATATATACAACCCCAACTTCATTTTCAAGATTCTAAAAAAATTGGTGATATCTCTTGGTGATACTTTTTTGTATCCCAGTCTGCCACTGCCTGTTTCATACCCACACTCACCACTTTCTCCTCATCACATGTGTAAAGTTTCTGTATAGCTGCTTGTTGGAGGTTTTGCCATAAAGGATTAACACTTGATTCCCTGTGTAGAGTGAAACTGCGATGATGAAACCCTTACATCCTCAACGTCGCTGTCTATGCTGCTCCGCTTCTTGTTCTTCTTCTTATCGTCCTCTTTCTTCTTCTTGTCCTTCTCTGGGATAACGTCGTCCAGGAAGCCGAGCTCGTGCTGGGAGAACATGTAGTCCATGGCCTTTCTGACAGCTACCAGAGCAAGGATCTGAAACCAGCACAGCAAAACCATTTGAGTGGACAAAGAGGGATTATTATTTGTTGAATAGGTGCAATCTAAGAAATCCAGTCTGGTCTTCAAAGGCCTTGCACTGGAACTAGAGTTCATCTGGGTCATGAACTCTTTGAACTCTATCTGCAATGGACATTTTTTTTTTTAGATTATGTTCTGGTGTTTCTGCAATATGTTGGAGGAAGGCAGGAAATTTAGAGGCAGAGGTTATGAGATGCCACATCTCTCCTGAGCCAGACTTTTAACACACAACATCACAAATACACTGCAAGAGTTTTAGTCTGCTGAGTCACAAAAGAGAGATACCATATGAACATCTTAACAAGTAGAAGATTAGTGAACCCTGACGTCATGATGCAGATTTCTACTGGGGAAAAACAATAACATCAGAAATTATGCTAAATATATACTGAATTACAATATGTAGCCTAATAATATAAAATGTTTTTTTAAGTACTTCAAATGCAACAAAATTGATAAATGTAGCTCACCAATTTGATAAATATCAGTAATATTTATGTACAGGTCACCTTTCAAATCTGCCCTACAATTGAAGTTGATTCCATTACATTACGGTTCACACCAGTGAGTGAACAAGCCTTCCCTTCAGCACCCTCCCTGCCACAATAACACAATACAAAGTACAATTCAAAGCACAATAAGACTCCTGATAAAGTCTGTGTCTGCATTACTGTGACCATAAATGACCCTGAACTATAAATATGTAAAACACCATAACAGCCATCATTAGTTTATCCCTCATATAAGCAATTCTCGGAGTACAAACGATAAGCTTTAACAACATATCAATATGGGAAAGCGCAGTCATAATTTATAGAGCCCAATCTTGTCAAGCTGACTTATTAGTGCCGGCTTTATCTGTGGCTTGGAGCCAGCTGTTCACACTCAACACTGACAAGCTGCACTCCATTTTTCCACACTGAACTTAATTTGCAGGAAGGAATTTCATTAGTCTGGGCTTCAATGAAGAGTTTTAGCATCTAAATGCTGCTTCAGAGGCTTTCCATCCAGCCAAAGAAGAAAAACACTGAATATTTGTAATTTTGGGTGGCATAAAAATTGTGAAATTTAAAGGTATTAATTATATATCAAATATTGGCTATTGTATTTGTCTTGAAAAACCCATATCGATAATAATAATAACAATACACTTTATTTGAATACTGCTTTAGATACTCAAAGACACTTTACATTAAATAGTATGAGTATAAATAAAAACACAAATACACTGCAAGTCACAGGGAAACAGGGAAACAGCAAATATCAGTCAAACTTTAGATGTCCTTACCATAACAGGGAATATGATGGCAGCCACAGTGGACTTGAGGATCCAGAGCAGCGCCAGCAGAGGATCTGGATGAAGGTGAAGAGGTGGACCTTCCTCAGGGGAACGTGCCGCAGGTAGACCAGGTCAGGCTGGTGCTTCGCTGGCATCAGGAGCAGCTTGAGACGATCCATAACCTACAGAGAGAGAGAGAGAGAGAGAGAGAGAGAGAGAGAGAGAGAGAGAGAGAGAGAGAGAGAGAGAGAAGAGAGAGAGAGAGAGAGAGAGAGAGAGAGAGAGAGAGAGAGAGAGAGAGAGAGAGAGAGAGAGAAGAGAGAGAGAGAGAGAGAGAGAGAGAGAGAGAGAGAGAGAGAGAGAGAGGAGAGAGAGAGACAGACAGACAGACAGACAGAAAGAGTTTAATATAAAATCTGACACCGTTGTATACGAAGTGTGTACAGGACCTTGAAAACGTATCATCATGTTACACTTTATGTTTACCAGTTTTCCCCATGAATTTAGGAAAAGTCATTGAGTATCAAGCTGAAAAAATAATGTTAATCATGTTTTTAGAGACGTTAAATGTCGAATGGGGTCAAATTGACTCCAAACATGATAGGAGGGTTAAAGCAACCTAAGGCGTGGCAACCATTCACCAACACTGACACAGTGTCCACCTCTTTTCTAGCTAGCAGTGCCAACCAGATGCCTGTGGGAAGCACTTATCATTTCTCCATTACTTTGCTCCATGCAGGTTGAATAAAGCACAGTGTTCATTTGCTATAAGTTATAATATTTTCAACTTAACATGCTCAGCAATCTGAGCATGAGGATCTGTAAATGAAGGTTCCCAGTGGTTTTATTCTTTAGAAATGTATCCAGTTTGGCTGAAAATACCCTTAATCTGAAGCTGAAAAATCTGTTCTTTACGTTCATTGTTATTGCATCAATTCCTGCCCAATGTACAGTAAAAGCTAAAACAGGTAGTGTTAGTCAAATACTTGTAGGATCTCACTGTGTAAGTGTCTTGTGCAGTTTTCGGTAAGTATTAGGTCTTTGGAAAAGTAAG
>NW_027284933.1:0-8258 GCF_046629955.1 Centroberyx affinis | reverse complement strand
GAGACTTTTACCAGAATGTAATGATGAATTCAACCACAGGTCATTTAACATCTGATTTAATTTCATGATTGTGTTTGGTTACATGAATTGGTCCATTTCCATTTACACTACTCTTAATCCTGTTACAGAAGAAAAATATTAATCACAGCTTGGAACTGACACCAGTCATAACTGAGTGATAAATCAGTAAGGCACATTGTGGGAGACTGGAAATTAATTAGAAACATTATGCACTGAAAAATATACTTGTATTTTCATATCTCCAAACAACATTAAGAGCAAAGTTAGGTTTTGTTAAAAATGGGTTCAACAAGTATATTTTTAAAGATTTTTTTGCAAAGTAGAGACAGTACATTATTTTACAGCCCATTACAATCCTGTATTTGCCATAAGACTACAGTTTTACCAGTTTATTTGTACACATAGGCTACTGTGAATTATGATGTCTGATATTATATTGTCTACTGAATGCTCTGTGTACTTCATGTATTTTGTGTTTTTAACTTTGTGAGGTCAAAGACAAATTTCCATATGCATGGACATTGTGTTCTCCATTCTATTCTATTCTGTTCTAGTAGCCTGTTAGTTGTCCAGTGCATACTATGTCATGAATATGCAAGAAAGTACTGCGTGGGGCATGAGTACCACATGAGTATTCTCTCTCCCTCCCTTTCTCTTTCCTGTCTCTCTCAGCTTTGAAATGTCCAATAAAGGTGAAAACGGCAAAAAAAAAAAAAAAGTATTGCATGACGAAACACACATCGAAATTTCTGTCAAATTGTGGCTAGATAAAACTCTTCCTTTTTACCATTGTATTATGATAACACAATTGTGCATGTGATCCACTCTGTCTCACTGTGAATCACTTTGGATTGTCCACCAAACACCTTAAAGTTAAAACGTAAACATGACTGTCGTGACACACAAAACATATAGTGAATGAATCACCTCACCAAACGATCATATAATTTTTTTTACAGTGAAAATGCGAGCTATTGCCCATGTGAATATGCTACCATTGTTTTCACAGTGCTTTGATCTCATGATGTTTTGAAGCTGATGAGGTATTCTGGGTAAGCCCCGGCGTCACAGAACACCACACAGATGAAGGGGTTGAGCGGGTCGTCCACGGCGGAGTCGTGCAGGCCGGCCTGGGGGTCGCCGGGGTTCAGGGGGCTGGGCTCCTTCATGCCCTGGCACCCCAGGCAGGGTTTGCCCACCAGGACCTTCGCCCGGTAAATGTACTTCAACCCGCTGGCGTCGGGGTTAGAGTAGGCGTCTTGACACGAGTACCATGATTCTTTGGCGAAGTAGGTGCCGTTGCCGTACACAGTGGCTGAGAAAACAACATCCAAAAAGGACATAAGTGAAGTTATGAATGTACTTTTACAAAGTGCTTCACAAGAAACCATAAAAACAAGGCAAACACATGAGTTTAGGGGGGAAAAAATGAAGCTTTACATAGAAGCAACTTAGCAAATGTGTCTTAAAGGTGCTTTTTGTAGTATTTTCACAACAATAAATATACATTTTGAGGTAACAATGTAATTATCGGAAACGTGTGTGTGTGTGTGTGTGTGCGGGAGATCCTACCGTTTCTCCCACAGAAGCTCCTGTTGAAGCCGTTGGTGTTGATTTTTTGGCAGATGTCGGCAGTGGTGCCGTGGTAGAGGTTCATCTCATTCTTCTTGGTGGGATATTTCTTATCCAGCATCTGCTTCTTAACGGCATACCGCTGCCACTGGTCTTTATTCTGAATCCTCTGGATCTGTAAACATGGACAGACGGACCGTATGACTCTGAATAATAACTGAATTGTAGAGCAGAATGCCAAAAATAGCAAATATTAATGGTAATAAACTCTACACCCTTGAGTGTAATATTGTGATTATACAACTATTACACACTGCATGAATGCAATGTGTTTAATTTTCTAATATTGGTTGTAGCCACATGAAATTTATCATCAGGGTAAGATGTAGGCTAAGTTAGTTAACTACATTAACAAGTGCCTTGCTTATAGCCTGCACACCCACATCCAGCAACACACAGACCCTAACAAGCTGCGCAGTTTGCTAGTGAAACAATTTATTCAAATTTGTCTTTGCTATATTGCGTGTAGTCTCTAAACATGAACTGACTGTTGGTCATATATTTAATATTTAAGTAGGATATAATGTCAGACAAGCTGGAGGCAGTTAGAAGGTCTACAGCATCACATATCTCCCACTATGTCTATCTTCTTCTTGTCTCAATCTCATCCAGTCCTGGCCCAATAAAGGCCCAATAAATCAAAGTTCACTTTAAAAAACGTAAACGTAATATTCACAGTGATATGGTATTTTTCATTTGAGCACGGTGCTGATTTATGCTGATTTGAAGTGCAGTTAGAACGCTTACTGGACCAATCAGATTCAATCAGATATGTATGTATGTATGTATGTATGTATGTATGTATGTATGCATGTATGCATCTAAAGAATCTGTTTCTTTACCTTGAACACGTTAATAGTTGGCTGGGTGGCAACTTTGGGGTTTTTTGATGTTTGAATAAAGTCTGCCGCAACTTTCTTATACTCTCCTGAGGCTGGAGGCAAGTCAATTATGTCCATATCCTTCTTGTCCATTCTGGTCCAGCTTGGTGGAGTCTGTATGACAGCTAAAAATTCAGAAACATTTATTAATTTTTTGCAAAAAAAAAACTTTAACCTACTGTACACAAGACGTGGTGAGAAACTTGATCTGAATGTTAAAAGTGTATGTCAGATCACTGTTAAATTCTTTGTCTTGCTTTGTGTTAACACGTGTAAACATCAGAACTGGGTTAGAATAGCCCAGGTAAAATCATACTCAGATTAAGAGAAACCTGGTTAAGGTGCCTAGCTCACTCCCATATTAAAATTATGTTACTGTGGAATGGAAACTTTTTACTTCTTTCAGTTTTAAGCACATTTGACTTGTGTATGAAATGTGCTATATAAATAAAGTCTGCCTTGCCTTTTGGTTTTCAATGTTTGCACAGACTCCGACTGACACAGTATTATGGGTGTGTTTTGATGTCAACACAGATTGCACAGATTAGTAGAAGAGGAAGTAACCTACTGCTCAGTCAAAAAGGGAGGGGGAATATTCTGGGAATTCACTGGTTTATTTATGACAACAGGGTATCAAAGGTTCATGTAAACAGCTTAACTCTAATGGACTGTACCTGTGTCAGAATCAGCCTTTAGGGTCCTCTTTATGCGAGTGATGGTTCCTTTACTATCCCGCTGCTGCATGTTCTTCATATCCACAGTGTATGTCTCCCCCTGTTGGCTGTAGCTGATGCTCTGCCTTTTGTCATGCAAGGCATGCTCCAGGTCTAAGCTGATGCCCTGGTCCAGTTCTCCCCAGGACTCGCCCTCCCCGGTCTCCCACCGCACCGTCTCCCGCAGCCTCCTCTCCTCCCCCTCCCTGCTCTCCCTCTCCTTGGCCTTCTGCAGGAAGTCGTTGATTTGCAGGGCCATGGCTAGAACGTCGTCTCTCTTCCCCGAGACGGTGACCCGGTCCTGGCCCGACACCAGGACGCACACCTGGTTCTTCTGGCTCTGATCCACGATGGCCTGCTTCTCTGGCTCCAGGAGGGAGGGCAGCTGGCTGGAGGTCAGGTCCTGGCTGTAGCATTCTTCAGACACCAGACTGTCCATCATCTTCTTGACTTGGGCCAGGCTGGCGGCAGAGCACCCAACCACCTCAACCTCCATGGCGGGGAAGGATACCGCTCTGCACGCACTGGCTAGACACAGGGTGGGCCGCTGGGTGGCTGTGGTAGAGGATTTCTGGCTTGGACTGTTTGTTTTTCGGAGAGTTTTGAATATCTTTTTGGCAGCTGTGGGGACAATGGAATATTCAAATAAGTATTTTCATTAATTAATTTACTCTACCCACTTACACCCTGGACAGATCACCAGTCCTTCACAGGCCTAACACAGATAGACAGACACTCGCATGCATAACTATGGACAATACAATGGCTTACAACAGTAACAATCAAAACGTGTAACTGTAACCTCATATTAATTAGAGTCTTCTGGTAGGTTTGAGTGTGAGAAGCTCAACAGACATGGATAATGCCTCAGCGTGACATAAGATGCAAGGCACCGCCCCGAGGTGAAATAGCATGAAAACAGGGCAGAGTCCAGTGAGGCCACAGTGATAAGCACTGAGCCAGCATGCCTCCTACAAATCAACATTTTAAATGCTAAAAAAATGAAAACTAGTTATGATTGACACTAAAGTCACTAAGGCCAATATTTTAAAAGGAGAGTGGGATGAGTGGGAAGTCCGCTCACCTTTATGAACTTAGACAGCTGCAAAGAAGAGAAAGACACAGGAGAGGAAGCTGTGAAAGGATCTGATCCTAGGCCAGTGGGGAATACATGTGGTAAGCGGTACGGTAAACGTCAGGTTTTGGTGTCAGTCCCTCGCAAGCAAAGAGCGAGGGCTTCTTTCTAGAGCCGCCATTTTACACCAAGAGACGTTCAACAATCATACAGGGAGAAATCCATTGTAGAAGAGGAGAGAGACACATTTCTCTACCAACAGTAGCCTCAATAGACCAGAATGCAAAACAGCCAAGACATGAATGAATTTGAGTAAGGGGATGGCCACGATCATAGATGCACCCAATGTTCTTGAATTAGTTAGCTAGCTAGCTATATGCCCATACGCATGATTGAAAGCAGGAAGTTCACGCCCCTTTTCTGGGGGTTACTGAAAGGCATTCTGGGAAACGTAGGAAATCATTAAGTGAAGTAGAAGTAGACAAGTAGACAGAATACACTAACACACAAAATAAGTAACGGAATGCAAAGAGAGAGAGTTCTCCTTATTGACAGGCAGAGAGCTGCAGCCTCGGTTTTAGCCTCCATGCTTACCAGCTGGCTTGGGAGTCACAGTCTTGAATTTCTTCATGACTTTGTGAAAATCCTTCATCATCTTGCTTTGGAATATCACAATGTGAATACTTGTAAGAGATGGTGCTTTCATAGTTTTTATGTGATCTTCAATTGCAGTGAGCATCGCATCCCCAGCCTGGGATGCCCACAGGCTTCCAGCACCTGCAAAAATAGTTTCACTTTGTTACCTGGAAATTTACAGTTTTAACCTTCTTGACTCTTAACCTCTTTTCACATTTTATTCAGTGTTTTTATATGCACATATAATGGACATATTCTACATTTTGGGATAACATATCAGTGCTGAAATCTTACCTGAGGGTATTAATTTCCCCACAGGAATCAATAAAATATAATCTTAATAATGTCTGTCCACACAGATTCTTGAAGGAGATGATTTACTTATGTAAAATGATCTCTTTGCAATTTTCATTATTTGTAAGATTGTAAAGCCATTTGCAGATTTGGGGTCAAATAATCGTGGGATGAGTAACACTGGCGAGGTCTGCTTACCTGTGCCAAGTGCTGGGAAGGAGACAGACTGGATTTTGTGGTCTTCGCACATCTTCAAGACTTTGAGCACGGAGCTGGTGATGGTCTTCCCATCGGTCTGGCCCACCATGTGAATAATGTGCTTGGTAGGGAGGTTGCCAGGTTTGGTGATGACGACACCATCGCTGGGTTGAGTTCCTTTGGGTCAGAGCAGCAAAACCCTTGCATGAACTTCCCACTACCTGACCTGCTGTTTAAAGGCGCTAAGTGTATCACTTTTAACCATCAATACCGTATATCACTGTCAAATTAACATTAACGTTAGTGTAATTAACATACAAATGAGACTATGGTGGAGACAATTGGTAGCCTCTATCTCATGCACATGGTATTGTTAGTGCTAATGTTTCTTCAAATAAAGTCCACATTTCCCAGAAACCCTGTAGATTCCTGCCACCCCTCCCCTCCTGTCTTTGTCTTTACTGAAGAGGATAAACAGGTTGGATTGGCCTTTCACTTCTCCCACCATTTGCCATTGCCAGTGACTCTGAAAGCTTTAGCTCTGTTTATGCAAATAACACAATGCAGGTGTTGTCATTGACATAGCTTTCTGTTTCTATTGTCAGAGGACTGCACAAACTATGAAACAGAGATTTGATCAAGGGTCACAAAATGTTAACGGCACAGAAATTACCGTTAGCCAGTTAGCATTTTGTGGCCCTCGATCAAATCACTTTTTAATAGTCTTGCAGATGTCTTACGGCAGAAATAGGATAATATGTCAATGACAACATGATGTATTGTGTTATACACTATGATGAGACACAAAATAAGTGATCACAGACAGAGTCAGAGGCGAGAGAAAGTCCGCTTTTTCACATTGCTGGAAATGGTGAGAACCGATCTATACACTACACCGACAAAGCGGAAGTACGTCAGCCATGTTTGTGAAAAGGGTCTATTTAGCTGTAAGCAGTGGTGGAAAGTAACTAAGTACATTTACTCAAGTACTGTACTAAAGTACAATTTTGAGGTATTTGTACTTTACTTGAGTATTTCCATTTTATGCTACTTTGTACTTACACTTCACCACATTTTAATTAATATTAATAACGATTGTGTATGTACCATGAACCATGTCTCTCAGTTTAACTTTCAGCCGTTCTCTCCTAGTGATGTATTTGAAGCATTACAAGCCATTGACACCAGGAGTTCAACAGGAGAGGATAAATTGGATCCTTTTTTTCTAAGAGTGTCCGCTCCACTTATTACAGAGCAATTAACACATATATTTAATCTTTCTATCACAACAGGAATATTTCCTAGTGTTTGGAAATCAGCCCATGTAACTCCATTACATAAAGGAGGTGATAGAAATGATCTAGATAATTACAGACCAATCTCCAAATTATCTTGTCTAGCAAAAATCCTGGAATCTTTGGTAAATAACCAACTCAAGGCATTTCTTTCAAATCACTCTGTATTAAGTACGCACCAATCTGGATTTAGAGCTAACCACAGCACTATTTCAGCTATTACATTAGTTACAAATAATATAGTTTCCGCTCTAGACAATAAGAAACACTGTGCTGCCCTTTTTATAGATCTGTCAAAAGCTTTTGATACAGTTGATCATCCTTTGCTCTTGCAAAGGTTATGCAGTATTGGCTTTGATGGAAAGGCTTGTGATTGGTTTCTGAGTTATTTGTTTGAGAGACTTCAGTGTGTAAAGTCGGGAAGTGTCCAGTCTGAGTTCTTGCCAGTAACAAAAGGTGTTCCGCAAGGTTTAATTTTGGGTCCTGTCCTCTTCACCATTTACATAAATGACATTGTCTCCTCATTGAGTGGCTGTCAAGTCCATCTTTATGCTGATGACACCATTGTATATTGTATTGCTGATTCTGTACAACTAGCCATTGAGAACCTGCAACTTTCCTTTAATGCTCTACAAGATGCTCTTATCAATCTTAAACTGGTACTTAATGCAAATAAAACAAAATTCATGCTGTTTACTAGAGCCAGAAATATTGATCACAATTGTATGCATATATCCACTGCGAATGGATCTAACATTGAGAGAGTTACTGAATATAAATATCTTGGCATCTGGCTTGATGAGAAATTTACTTTTAAGTACCATATAGACAATCTTGTTAGCAAACTGCGTCAAAAAATTGGCTTCTTTTACAGAAACAGAACCGGCTTCCCTATGATTAGCAGAAAGAGGATTGTTGAGGCAGTTTTCCTATCAGTGTTGGATTATGGGGATGTAATTTACAGAAATGCTGCTCTCTCCACTCTTAAACCCCTAGACACGGTTTATCACTCTGCCCTCAGATTTATTACTGGTGATAGCTATGGTACTCACCATTGTATTCTGTATAATAAGGTGGGTTGGTCTTCTCTGGCAGAGAGGCGTAATAAACATTGGTATTTGTTTATATATAAAGCCCTCGTTGGAAAGCTACCACCCTACATTTCAATGATGCTGGACTGGAACCTTGGACCCTATCAAACTCGCTCAAATGACTTGCTTATGCTTAAGGTCCCCCAAGCACGGTCTAAACTTGGACAATCAGCCTTTTATTTTAGTGCTCCAAATTCTTGGAATGATCTTCAACACACACTAAAAATCAATACTCTACTAACCTATGGACAATTTAAAACCATGATCACAAACCTCCCTGCCTCAATGTGTAACTGTTTTAATTGATTTTCTTTATTCTCATCTATGTCTTGTCCTATTTATTTAAAACTTTGAACTTGTTTGTAACTCGACATCATTGTAAATGAGGGCAACCTCAATGGTTATTCGAGTTTAAATAAAGG
>NW_027284932.1:0-13651 GCF_046629955.1 Centroberyx affinis | reverse complement strand
TAGACTTTCATTATCTATCTATCTATCTATCTATCGGTCCTCACAAGTACAGTAATACAAATGTGTGTGTGTGTGTGTGTGTGTGTGAACGGTGGAGCTAGAGAAGAAGATGCCTACTTTGCATCCGTCAAAAGTGAACAGACTTAAAAAGGACAAAAGCAGCCTCTCTCTCTCTCTCTCTCTCTCTCTCTCTCTCTCTCTCTCTCTCTCTCTCTCTCTCTCTCCCCTCTCTCTCTCTCTCCCCTCTCTCTCTCTCTCTCTCTCTCTCTGTATAAAGAGTCAGGAGTGTGTGAGAGGAGTGTTGTGATTCCTGCTGATGTGGCAGAGCGTTGATCGGTCCAGGGAAGCTCTCTGACTAATCTCTGTGAATATGAATAAGAGAGAGATCCTGGGTGATGAGACAGGCCTGCAGTGGTACACACACACACACACACACACACACACACACACACACACACACACGACACACGACACACACACACACACACACACACGCTGTAATGCCAGGTTGAATAAGATTACCACACACAAAAAACCCCTTCAGTGATCGATTGTGCTCAGCAGTGTCTGTGTGCTGTGGTGCCTCTGTCACTGCCCTCATCATCTGAACGCTGTCTCTCTTCTCTCTTCTCTCTTCTCCCTCGCAGATGAATCGCCATGTTGCCGCCGCCGAGGGGCTGTGACATCACCGTGAAGCTGCGGATGGTGGCAGAGCGCCGGACTGCGCTTTCCTAACTTCACGTGGAATATTGAAACGTCTCGCATCGGGATCTCCGCTTGTTAGAATATTTGCCGTTAATCTGCCAACGTTCCCATTTGGGGCGAAGGTTTTAAAATCAGGAGCCAGTGAGGTTAAAGATAGGACCGTTCCCCACCTATATCGCCAAAATGGAGACTCTTTCCCAAGATTCCATTCTGGAGTGCCAGATCTGCTTTAACTACTACAGCCCGCGGCGGCGGCCCAAGCTGCTGGACTGCCGGCACACGTGCTGCTCGGTGTGTCTGACCCAGATGCGCAGCAGCCAGAAGGAGATCCGCTGCCCCTGGTGCCGCGGCGTCACCAAGCTCCCGGCGGGCCTCTCCGTCTCCCAGCTCCCAGACGACCCCGACATCATCACCGTCATCGCCATCCCGCACGCCTCCGAGCACACGCCCGTCTTCATCCGCCTGCCCAGCAACGGCTGCTACATGCTGCCGCTGCCCGTGGCCAAGGAGCGGGCGCTGGGCCTGCCGGGGGAGCTGGGCTGCCGCTTCCTGCCCGGCGGCGGCGGCGGCCAGCAGAAGGGCGTGGCGGTGGTGACGGTGCCCGAGCAGCAGCAGCAGCAGCATCCCCTGGGCCTGGGCCTGGGCCTGGGCGTGGGTCTGGAGGGCGTCGGGGTCGGGCTGGACGGGGGGGACGGCGAGAGGAGAGGCGGCGCCGGAGGGGGGGTGGTGGGAGGCGGCGGGAAGGGCTCCACGTGGTCCGGCGTGTGCACGGTGATCCTGGTGGCGTGCGTGCTGCTCTTCCTCCTGGGCATCGTGCTGCACAACATGTCCTGCATCTCCAAACGCTTCACCGTCATCTCCTGTGGCTGAGGCGGGGGGGAGGGGGGGGAGGAGGAGGGGCTGCTTGGACTGCCGCGGACCCCGCCCCCCCCCTGAACTCCCCCCTCCCAGCCCTGCCTCTCCTCAGGTCGGGACTATGCTGAGGAGAGCGGACTCAAAACACATCATGGGCATCCAAGGAAGCTACAGAGAGAAAGAAAGGGATGAAGAAAAGAGAGAGGGCAAGAAGAAGAACCACAAACTAGGAACCGGGTCTGTCATTGCCTCCCATTCTTTGATTTGGAGGATACTGGACATGAAATACATAACATTTGAATGGAAATATACATACACACGCCCACTTTATACACACACACACACACCTTCCTTCTCCTCTTGTCCAACAACATTTTACTCATCCTGAAACCCCCCGTCCCATTCCCAGTCCTCCATTCCCTCAGAAAAAAAGGCCTTTGGAATGACTTAAGATTTGTATTTTGGGCAGCCTACGGATAGAGGCTGGTCTGACACACACACACGCACACACACACACCAACACACACACACACACCACACACACACCTTCCTTCTCCTCTTGTCCAACAACATTTTACTCATCCTGAAACCCACCGTCCCATTCCCAGTCCTCTATTCCCTCAGAAAAAAAGGCCTTTGGAATGACTTAAGATTTGTATTTTGGGCAGCCTATGGATAGAGGCTGGTCTGACACACACACACACACACCACACACATACACACACACACACCTTCCTTCTCCTCTTGTCCAACAACATTTTACACATCCTGAAACCCCCCGTCCCATTCCCAGTCCTCCATTCCCTCAGAAAAAAAGGCCTTTGGAATGACTTAAGATTTGTCTTTTGGGCAGCCTATGGATAGAGGCTGGTCTGACATACACACACACACCACACACACGCACACACACACTATCAGTGGATTGCCTGTTTAGTCTGTGGTCTGTAGAAGTACATCAGTTATCATTGTGTTGTTTAGCCGAGTGTCGGTTCCAAGTTGCAGTGTCTCCAGCTGGTGCTGCAGCACAGAGTGTTTGGACTTGGCTGGGCTCCGTTTCTCTGGTGCTGCAAGAATTAACTGTGTGGAGTCCAACCGCTGGCCCCGCCTGAGTCACCGGGGGACGCAAAAAATCAAAATCAACACCGCTTACATTCTCTCTCTCCCCCCCCCCCCCTCTCACCACCTCCTCTCGTTCAGAACAGACTGGGGTGTTGACGGTAAAAAAAAACACACAAAACACGGACGGTATCGTAATTCACGCCAGCATATTTTAGACCTACCCTGAAAGCACACAGGTCTTTAAACAGACATCCAGAGGTAATAAGTATTGAGTTGCTGTATTAAGGCTTTAAATGTTTTGAATATATATACGGCAGGTGTGTAGCCTTCTGGTTGGCTGCTCTGCCAAGAAATTAAAGGCGTACTGACAAAACATCCATGAAACGGCTCACACGGCCCAAAAAAAAAAAAAAAAAAAAAATGCAGGAATGGCGGCACACCTAAAAAAAAAAGGCAGAACCCGACCTCGGCTGTGTGGTATTTTGATTTGTGTGGCCACATGTTGGGCAAAACCCTTCATCAGAGCAACATCTTGTCCCCTGTGTTTTTCTTTTGTTTTCTTTTTTTTTTTATTCTGCGGTGCTGCCATTCCCTCGTTTTTTTTTCTCACGGATGCTTTGTGAGTTATCTTTAACTGTTTTTTTTTTTTTTTTTCTGGCTGTGGGTTCATCTCCTCTCACGCTGACCTTGCTCCAGACTGCGGTCGTCTCCTCAAGATGGACTCTCTGACTTCTGACCGTCGCTGCAGCCACACACACTATCCCCTCCACTTCATCTCAATACCTTCTTTTGATCTAGAATTGGTGGATGCCGGGTCAGCTGAGAGATGGTTGGTGTGTGTGTATATGTGTGAGTGTTTGTGTGTGTGTGTGTGTGTGTGTGTGTGTGTGTGTGTGTGCCGGGAGGGGCGGGGAGGAGTCATGATTGGGTCGGGAGTGGGCGGGTGCTGCAGGGTTCCAGTTAATGACTGCTGTATTGATTTATCTGCTTTTGAAAATCCTTTGCATCCGCAGAGATGGATCTTTTTTCTTTTTTTTTTTTTCACTTTTATATGTTGTGGCAAGCAATTCATCCGTTTACTGTATCATTAAAGCAATGGAGTGTACAGTACACACAAACAGGGTGAACTATTTTGTATAGCCTAGTCATGTACAGAATGATTGTAATTTCCTCGTCTTTTTCTGATAACTTTTTTTTTTTTGTTGACATGTTTTACTTTGTTAGTGATTAAGGAGTCTGATGTAGGAATTAGAGCGCTGTCTGTGTGTTTGCTCTAAAAGATAACGTGACAACTCATTCAGTACTGTTCAGGCCAATGGGAGAGGGCATGACACACCCGGGATACAACATGGGAAAGGAAACTAATGAATCCTATATTACTCATTTTGGGTATTCAGCATATGAAGAATTCTATACCAAAATGTAATATACAGTATATTTACAGTATATGTATCCACAATCCATCATTCCCAGAAGTTCATTAATCAGTATTTCTAAACTATAGATGAACCAGTCTGTGGAAGTGACTTAAGTGATCTACTTACATAATACAAATTAGCAAAAATCTTTCCTATCAATCATTTTGTAAAAGTAGGTGTGACCTTCTGTCAAATTTGAGATATTTTGTTTTGGAGCAAACCTTCATATTCTGATTCGGTATTCCATCTCAACATGTTTTTTTTTTTGTTTTTTTTTAAACCATCTTTCACCTGAGCACAGTCCATGAGATCTCCTCCCTCCTCAATAACCAGACTCTTTGGATGTTTAAATTAGGCACGGTTCATTCAAAGGAGGCTGTAGCCATTTTGGATGGTCCCATATGGCGCAAGGATCCACACTGGAACAAGGATCCTTGCACTGGGAGATTACGTGCTGAAAAAAAAAAAAACACTCGGGAGGGTAAGATGGTACATTTAAACCCACCTTATTGGAGGATTAGGTGTTTTACAGATGTGTGAGACAGAGTAAGCCGGTGTCTGCCAGACACCTCTGTGTTTTTTTTGGCAGGCACTGCCAAACTGATGCATGTGGGAAAAGCTGGTTGTCTCTCCTTCTGTTGCTATGAGACTATTGGAAGCCCTTTTGAAGTGCGGTGCCCCTGTGCTGAAAGTTGAAATATATTTTTAGCTCCTAGCTCTCAGCGCTCTGAGGACTGAAAAACTAGCTAATTTCTCAGCACTTGAGGTTGAAATGGTTTACTGGCACAATTTCACCCACCAATAAGATAACATGGGGAAGAACGACACAAGATCAATCAGTAAAATCGACACATTTTGGCAAATGTTGATGAAGGCAAGTGCTGTTCAGCACACTAGAGCAGTGGTTCTCAACGTGGGGTCCGGGGACCACCAGGGGTCCTTGAGGGGGTTCCAGGGGGTCCCCAGCAAATTGATGAATTGTTAAACTTCACCGTTATTCCAAGTTAACACAATTAGTGAATGTAGAAGAATGACTATTTTGATCATAGTTTCACTGTTATCTCTCTACCTACAATACAGATAGTCACGGAATTCTGGATAAAATCATATCTAACAAAAAAACATATTCTCAGATTTGGGTCCGAGAGACAAAATCTCATCAAATGGGGGTCCGTGGCTCTAATGTGGAATAAATTAGGGGTCCTTGATATGGAAAAGTTTGAGAATCACTGCACTAGAGGCACCATGACCATCTCTGTGACTCCTTGACCTACGGTGGCTTTTAGCTGTCACTGAGAATTTGAATGTATAGAGTACAGTAGAGAGGCGAATACAGGGATTTCAGATGTCAAACGTTCTTTCTGGTGGCCATATTGGAGGTCTGGCTGAATGCGTTTCTAAAAGTACAGTTTGGCCGTCTCAACAGAATTCAATAGACATAGTTTCTGTGCGGTTTTTGACTGGGAATTAACCATTTTGGCACTGAAGAATCTGATAGCCTTTGTGTTTAGATAATTAGCTTGCTAATTATCTGGTCAGCTAACCATCACTGTCTTGTTGTAAACACATCTGATTTGCACACTAGCTAACATATCTAGTAGAAGCTAGCGTTAGCATGTTAACATTAACATTGGTTGCTTTGCTAAATTAGCCCGCTGGCTAGTTAGCTAGCTAAGAAATCCAAAAACCAACTGTTAACTGAGCTGACTCTTCTCAAGCTAAACTCAGAGTGTTTTGTAGTAGAAACTAGGACTAATGACAACAGTTTCCCGTGTCACTAACTAAATTTGGAAATAAATCTACTTATCAGACTTTTCACTTTTACTTATAACATTACTGGATCGACGCCCACCACAACAATCTTGTTTTCTTGTCTGGTTATTAAGGTTAGGCATTATTTGTATACAGCCATTTCTCCGATGGACCTCCATGACGGCACCACATGTGTTTGCTCGGAGATTTGTGACACAATGCAAAGCCTCTGCACAGACTGTGGCTTTTTGGCGTGCGAGGAGCAAACTCGCACAACCTGCTTCCATAGCAACCGCTTTGAAGTCACTAGAGGGTTTGCGTAGATGAGTCCCAAACAGGGATGACAACGTAAACTGATGCCAGAATAAACAGCGGTAACATGCTCTCGGTGCCTGTCCGTGCGGTGGGTCGATTGAGGCTCCTGGGGCCGGGGCCACGCAGTCAATTCATGATAGATGAACCTGTCGGAAGTCCTTTCCCTCTGCCAATCCATCACGAGAGACGCAATGCATGTGATGTGGCCTCTGAAAATAACACAGAGGGATGAGGAAAGAAATGCATTTCCTTCTTCCTCCTTTGTTCATTTTTTCCTCCCCGAATAGCATCTGTACAGTGACTGATCTATGAGGTTATTGATTTTAAGGAGGAGAAATCACACCGTTATTCAGAAGCAACACTTTAAACTACTGTCATGCACAAAGCCAAGGAATGCAGAGATTTGGATATACAACTTTTTCCCCCCAAGCGGTTTGGTTAAGACTATTCATATTTCTCCTTTTTAAGTTATAACATTCTGCCTTGAAAGGAGGGTAAGACAGCGTATTCAGAACCGCCTCATTTTACATTTCCATTCCTGTCATAATTTGACCTTTCTATCCATCCATCCTTTCAGTCACAAGACATTCGCCCGTAATTTGAAAATGAAAATGGTTTTCTATTCAGGAGAGAATATTATGCCCTTGAATCTCCCGCCTGACCAATGTACTGTAGTTGATTTTTCTATTAGAGAAATGAACCTATGCTCCATTTTACAGAAACATGTGAGTGACGGCGAGAGAGAGAGAGAGAGAGTAGTAGGAGGAGGCTTGTCATTTCTGTGCCTGTGTGTTTGTCAATGCTGTAAAGTTCCTGTCGTAGTTTCCTGTCTGTGTCGGGTCGACAGCTGACGACACAAGCAGCTGTTTTTGGTGAACTATTAAAGCAAACGCTCTGAATCTGACCCACAAGGACTCCAGAAATCTTCATTTCAAATATGATAAGATCTGATCAATTACTGTAAGTATGTATGTACCTTATACGTCAACGTGTATACAAAGATCCTCCATTCCAATATGCTATATGCCCAATTTGGGGAAAAAGTTACCTGATCTTTATTTATGATATTTGATTTTATGATTTGTTTTATGATATTTAAAGAAAAACACATTTGATGACTTGAAATGAAATGAAATCTTTTTGTAAAAAAGACAGGAGGGTCAAGAGCTCAAGATGGCTGCTAGCCTCAATAATAGGGATATATTGAAATTCAATATATTGCAATGCAAAAATGTGACAATACGTGTCGTGGGTCAGAAAAATGAATGTTGATATTAGCTCCATTTTAATCTGCTGTAGGAATCACATAAGAGACGCTTGACCATCACAATTTCACAAGCTCTCCATCCAAATTATATTATTTTCACTTTCTATTGACATTTTTAAATTGTTTACATTCTAGCGAGCCATGTTGGTGACAAAATGGAAGGACTGGTGTTTAATTTTTAAAAGAAACCCTTCTTGTCTTGATGCCTGTACTGCAGAAGAACCGCAGTGTGTCTCTGTAAAGTCAGATCACACAGGACACTTCAACAGCTTACTCTCAGTAATTTAATTCATCTCGGTCCCATGTTTCATGGCCGGGTTAAACTGGTGGAAAGCAGTCTTTCTTTGTTTCCCCTCGGGGACCTCTTGTACTTTTCTCCTCAAATATTTATTGATATTATGTCAGGGAGGTAATTAACACTCTCCGGGGACCAATTGCAGCTAGCTTTGCTCCAGCAAAACACCTCCATTCTTCACAGGCGGTGGCAGCCACTAATGATGACCGCAGTCTGGCTCTCAAATCACGGCCTGCACCGCCCCGGCCAGCCAGCTCTATTCACAACTAATGATAGCTTCTTCGCTTTGATGACTGTTAAAATTTGAGTATATCAATTATTGTGCTTAAAAGGTATGATTTGCTGATGGAAATAATGTTTTCTCGGTGTTCAGATTTCTAAAAAATGGGTCCGTTGTTTTCCACTATTTATGAGGAATAACCATTTACAACATTGCAATACATGTAAAACTCTTTAAATGCCAAATACTGTTATTTCAAAAGTGAAACAAATGCCAGAAAAAAAATACATTTTACCTGATGCTCCTCTTCAGAGCCGCTTACAGCAGGTAGGAGCTCAGAGTTTGCTCAAGGACACTGACAGGATACACGGCTATTTATGGGCATATTAGCTGTTGTGGGGGTTGAACCTGTGATCTTTTGTCTACAGGGCAGTCTCTCAAACCACTTCCCTACCTTAACACACTGTATAATTACTAAAATTACTACTAATTAAAGCCAACCGTACAGGAGACATATCGGGGCTGTACTCCATCTGTTGACTGGGCCTTTAGATTCCAAACTTCCGAGACTAGGGAGACAAAAAAATGTATTTGAGTCGTAACAAATCCCATTAAAATGTATAAAATTAATAAATCAATCAAGTGGCAAGAAGGCGAACTTGTGAAATGAAGGGTTTCATTCCATAAGGCCAGGTATCTGTGGCTTGAAGCTCTTCAGATGGGAGTTTGAAAGCACAATGGGAGGGTGAGCAATTCAAGCTGAGTGGACAGTTGTGATTGTTAGCCATGTAAGTCCTTGCGCATGGCAGGGGATAATTTATTACACAGCTGAGTGTGGGGGTGGTGGTGGTGGTGTGTGTGTGTGTGTGGGGGGGGGGGTGGACGTGGAGGTAGTTTGTCACCGCTTGTCACCGGACCGTTCTGTTTCAAGGGGAACGGAGAGCCGGGAGAAAGTGTTGGACCGGACGCTGTCAGAGGCTCACATGGCCGAGGAGACGGCAAAGCTATAAAGCAGTCACAATGAAGAGGAACATGGGCTCCCTTACATCTCTGTAACAAGCATTATGTCCCTGGTTCAGACAGAGGCCAGGGGACAGAGAAAGAGAAATTAGGGCCGCTAATTAGAGAGACTGTCCTGTAACTTGAATGTCACGGGTTTGAACCCCGGCAGCAGCCATGTGAGTCCATTCAAAGTGTCCTTGAGGAAGAATCTGAACCCAGACCTGCAGCAGCACTCCTTCACTGTTTCAGAAACTACTGAGTTGAAGTCCTGCAAAAAGAAAAAACGAGTCTGACGCGAAATAAATCTGGAGAGACCAGTAACTTCATTTTGAACGTTTAGTGAAAACAAACAGTTACAGACTAACAAGAGTCATCAGTTGGCAAATCATTTTTCTCACTCCAATGAATCTAATGACAGTGAAGTCAAGGGTAAACATAAAGGAGCATAAGAAACTGTAGGAAAATCTAATGTTCTATAATAATCAACAAATATGATCATAGCACAAATTAACCCTTCAATATTACTAGTATTTCAATTAACACTGTTTTCATTATTTAAAATAATTACACTGCCTGCTTCCTCATTATAATTTGCTCCGTTGCTGCGTCCCATTCAAAGTCTTCCATCATGAGATTTTCTTTGTCCAATACAGTTCCACCATGCAACAGCTAATGATAAGCTAATGTTAATGATAAGATAATGTTAAGCTGGCTAGTTAGTATAGAACATAGTGTAACTTTTAATTTCAATTTTATATGTTAAACCATTTACCACATGATTTTTGATTGATTTAAGGTCATGTAATGCTGAAAACTGAATTTATGTGTATTTTGAGGATTATGAATATGGTGAAATGAATGCTGGGAAGTGTTTACAGTGTGTGCCGCCATGATGATGATGATATGATGATAATACTTTATTGTCAGATCCAGTCTGAAATTTTTCTTGGATCACAGCAGCTCCGTTTGCAACATCACAGAAAAGACAAAAATTAAGACAGGACACAAAGATACATACATTCAACATATCATTACAATCACAAAAGACAATATTCAAGGCCCTTCAATGTACATTTGATCTGGGATTAAGCTCTATATTTAATTTTAGGATTGACTGGTGTACAAAAGAGTGCTTCACATAATAAGCCATGTTGGCATGACGTCACAAAACTTGCATCTCAGAAACTTCTGGGTTGAGAAATCTTGCCCGAAATTCCTACTAGTAATTACGACTTTAAAGGCCATTCCTTTGCATTTTTCCTAGTAAGAGGTTGGGAATTTCGACTTCCTGACAGCTCTGGGACACAGCATTACATGCCAGGTTTATCACAGGGGCTTTTCTAACACTTTGCTATGTGAACACTCCTGAAGATGTATCATGGATTCTTGGCATAAGCTTGGGAGACTTTCATCCTTTTGAAGTCTGGCCGTAGATGAGACTTTCTTTTTTCCTCGTGCTGCTGAAAAAGTTATGGTTCCTATTTGTAGAAGGCAGTGTTGGGTGACAATGTGCAATGGGGTGAATAAAAGCAATATCAATTTTTCAGAGAACACTCTTACAGTATGTCAGGTAAGCTGAAAACTTAAATATTTGAACGGATTAGAGGACAAAGTTCTGTGTTACTCAGAATGCACAGAGGGGGGGGGGGGGGGGGGGGGGAGCAACCGGTTGGCAAGGATGATGAAATACATTTTTTGTCTGACTTGGATCAAGTGGATAATGACCGAGAATGACACGGTACTTTCCACTGCATCACCTGCTTTTTCTATATTTTGAAGCTAGTGCCAAGTTTTCATATATTCTAATGTATTTCATGTATGCTGCTTTTTGATGTTAATTAGATAACGGCCTTAAGTATCGACCTCACACGATTCCCCCTGGTTGTCCTTATTATAGATGGCACGCGAAAGCTTTAAGTGTCACCGCAGCGATCCCCGTGTCTAATCAAGGGAGAAAATTAGCATATTCATCTATTTCTGAGCTCTCATTCCCGCCTTCCAAGACAGAAGGCGGAGCAGGCCGGGCTGACCAGGGATGATAAAAATAAATTGAAATATGACGGCCGTAGAAAATGACCCTCACTCCGCTGGCAAATCCAGCGTATAGGCGAGGGAAAATCAATTCTGTTATTCGTTTGATCGTTCCTTTGGAGCGCAGGTGTGGGTAATGACAGGTTAATTAGCGTGTGTGTAGGTGGTAGTACGTGTGTGTGTGTGTGTGTGTGTGTGTGTGTGTGTGATGTTGGGGGCAGCGTGACCACATGCAGTTTCCAGGAACAGCATGGTAGCTGACGAGCGGTTGGTTGCCAGAGAACGAAGGCCCTCATTTACATTTTGACAGCGTCCGCCATGCAGGAGAAGATTACCAATCAATTCCTGCTCATGAAATTCAGAACCCGCTAATTTTCCGCGGGCTTGACGCCTATAGGAGGCCTGATTGGGCGTTCTTTATGGAACACTTTAGGTTTTGTGTACCTTGTGTTATCGAAACGCTCGCCGGAAAACTCACTTCACTCTATCAGGGAAAGCAGCGGCACTTTTCCCCCCATCAAGCTGCGGTAAAGAAACACAACAAGAAAAAAAAAAACGGGAGCAGAGGCAGAAAACCCGGTCGGATGAATGCTTTGCCGAAACATCAGGAGGGAGGAAGGCTAAATCTAGAGAGCGATTTGGAAACACATTTACTTCACAAGCGCCTTTCTCTAAATGTTGGTGATTTTCAAACCTCTTTTCAAAGCCATCTTCTTTAGAGGAACAGGCCCCCGAGGTCAGCTGCTCCTGCTGATTCTGACCGCCATCAATAGACGGAGCTCGGTTCTATAGCAACGCACACTCCGAACAAAACACATTTAAGAGTCTCTTTCCAAAGCGAGATAAAAAAAAAAAAAAGAAAGAAAATGACGCCTGCTCTTACAAAATGATCGCTGGAATAAAAGTAAACACATTATGGGCTGCTGTTAAAGTTATGAGTCATCTTGAGACCTTTGCTTGCAAAATCACTTAAGGTTTTTAATGATAGAAAAAAATCTATTCTGAAATATTGACTGATGACATTCAGGCGTTTTTTTTTTGTTTTTTTGTTTTTTTTTTCTTCCAAATTGGATGTTTAACCTATAACATTTTGAAATTAAACACTTCAGTATGATTTTGTTTTGCAAGTTATTCTGCCTGAACCTGAAGATACTTGAAGACGCATGGAGGATTTAAAAATAAAGGAGGAGATAGACAGGCTCAGCTGTATGTAGTAAAGTGCTCTTTAGATACAAGGCTTGATCATCAAACAAGGGGAAAAAAATAAATATTGTGCACTCCAAAAGACCAAGGCACTCTTACTTGTATATTAAAAATACCTTTATTATCTTGCCATGTCCAACAAGGAGGATAAAATCAAAAAGGAGGATAAAAAAAGTGGGGATGTCTGACTCAGGCATAGCGGTTTATCTTCCCTTCATCAGGGTGTGACACTCCAACTAGCAAAAGCTATAGCATCAAGCAATTTGGTCAGCAGGAAGACATAGTGAAAGAAAACCACATACACATAACACAGAGAGCTGGTGAATGAGGGTCTAAAATCTATTTCTTCATTAAGACCTGGGAAATCCATGGCTTTAAATTTCCAGATCCAAAAAGTTTCTCCTTGGGCACATGGAGGATTTACTTGAAATCCTTGAAGTTGTGTATTGTGCCTTGTTGAAGGAACATGTGAGTTGGTTTTACCACAGCGGCTGCTCGGGTTTGTGATGCAAAATGAATCCAGTGCAGTCGCTTTCTTCCTGGACTTGGTTTCATCTATAAATAAGAGTCACAATCAAGGCAGAAGCATAAACACAAAGCAAGGAAGGAAGGAAGGGAGGATGTGAGAGAAAGTGCTATGATGATAATAATAATAATGATAATAATGATAATGCTTTATTTATGTTGCACTTTTCAAAACAAATGTTACAAAGTGCTTCACACAAACAAATCAAAACAAAAGGTGATAAAAGCAAAGTGAAAATAAAACATCAAACCATAGTCACAGTCAAGTTCATCAGATAACGTCAGATAAAACAAGTTTATATTCAAATAAATACACTAGAAATAAACTAACTAAATGAATAACTAACTAACTAACTAACTAACTAACTAACTAAATGAATAACTAACTACACGAATAACTAACTAACTAACTAACTAACCAACTAACTAACTACATGAATAACTAACTAACTAAATGAATAACTAACTAACTAACTAACTATCTAACTAACTAACTACATGAATAACTAACAAACTAAATGAATAACTAACAACTAACTAACTAAATGAATAACTAACTAACCAGCTAACCAACTAACTAACTAACTAACTAACTAAATGAATAACTAACTAACTAGCTAACTACATGAATAACTAACTAACTAACTAAATTAATAACTAACTAACTAACTACATGAATAACTAACTACATGAATAACTAACTAACTAACTAACTAACTAACTAACTGACTAACTAACTACATGAATAACTAACTAACTAACTACATGAATAACTAACTAACTAACTAACTGACTAACTAACTACATGAATAACTAACTAACTAACTAACTAACTAACTAACTAACTACATGAGTAACTAACTAACTAACTAACTAACTAACTAACTGACTAACTAACTACATGAATAACTAACTACATGAATAACTAACTAACTAACTAACTAACTAACTAACTAACTAAATGAAGAAATAAATTAAACACAAGTACAAGAGAGCAGAGTGAT
>NW_027284931.1:0-16951 GCF_046629955.1 Centroberyx affinis | reverse complement strand
GTTTTTTATTATTTTATTTTTTTAAATCAGAAATTGACCTATGATTCACCAAACATACATACATAACAAGTCTCTATCCTGTAACTTCATTCAAACCAGAGGAAGGAAGAGTTTCTGGAGAGTTAAACCGAATGCAATGCATGCTGGGAAGTCTGCTAATAAACTAACAGTGTTGAGTTCAGTGAATGCTTTATAAGGTGTTCTTTCAACTCATAATTTTAAGTCACAAGATGTGAACTCATGATTTTAAGTCTTGAAGCTCATAACTAGCACTTTTAAGTTGAAATTGACAAACACATCTATACACATTGTGTTAATGGATAAAGAGGAGTTGATTTCACTAAATTGCACTATGAGTTTTTACAGTGTATTATTACATGGCAAAAAAGTACCTTGCATAACTGTATTTAAGACGTTTTAATACTTTTCAAGGCCTCTGCCCTAAGGTTCCTCATGCTGGACCGGCATTACAAACACATTTCACAGCCAGGTTTAGTTTGAACCCACAGAGCTTTATATTCAGCTCTAGTCCAGATCCCCAGGTTTCCAAAGACACCAAACACGTCAGGCTGAATTACAGGGAAATGTGTTCAATATGACGCACAAGACATCTATTTTTTTTTTCCATTTGTTGTAATAGTTCAGCCGTAAAAAAAATGGCATCTTGAGTTTGAATATTATATATTGTAGCAGCTGTAGCTTTAATGAAGTGTTGGAACATACAGAATATGGATGAGACATTTTTTTCTAACTTTGAAGCTACTTTTAAATGTTAAATTTAAGGGGAAACTCAGGGTGCGAGGGGTTAAATTTAGATCATTTCAGAATTTTTCCCTCTCGCCTCCAGCTTTCTGCCCCTTCCCTCCCTTTCTGCCTTCATCCCTCCTCCTCCTCTTCCTCTCCATCATCTTCTGCTTCCATCATGCTTCCTGTCCATCTCTCCTTCTATCCTTCCTCTGCTGCCTTCCTCCCATCCCTCCTTCCCTCTCTCCTCATCTCCTCCGTCCTCTCTCGTCGTTCCTTCCATCCCTCCTTCCCTCTCTCCTCCCTCCCCTCTCATCCTTCCCTCTCTCTCATCCCTCCCTTTCTGCCTTCATCCCTCCTCCTCCTCTCCATCGTCCCTCATCTTCTGCTTCCATCTCTCCCTTCATCCTTCCTTCTATTCTTCCTCTTCTGCCTTCCTCCCATCCCTCCTTCCCTCTTTCCTCATCTCCTCCCTTCCCTCTCCTCCTACCTTCCTTCCCTCTCTCTATCCATCCCTTCCTTCTACCGTCTTCCCTCTCTCATGCCTCCCTTTCTGCCTTCATCCCTCCTCCTCCTCTTCCTCTCCATCATCTTCTGCTTCCGTCTTGCTTCCTGTCCATCTCTCCTTCTATCCTTCCCCTACTGCCTTCCTCTCATCCCTCCTTCCCTCTCTCCTCATCTCCTCCCTCCCCTTTCCTCCTTCCTTCCCTTCTTCCTCTCTCTCATCCCTCCCTTTCTGCCTTCATCCCTCCTCCTCCTCCTCTCCATCGTCCCTCATCTTCTGCTTCCATCTCTCCCTTCATCCTTCCTTCTATTCTTCCTCTTCTGCCTTCCTCCCATCCCTCCGTCTCTCTCCCTGTGTTCAAGTGATGTCGGGTCGTACTTTTCTCAGAGTCAGGAACACGTCGCAGCTCGCCCATCCGAGTCGTTCCCGTTCACGTGCTTTATGGTCGGAAAACTGCTAAATGTTTCCTCAGCTGTTTGCAGTGTGTGTCAACTTTACACAGCAAACCAAAAATGATGTTTTGTCTCCAAAAATCCACCAAAACATAGTTTATTTGAAAACTGTATAATAACCGACCGACTTTCTCTTGGGCAGGACAGCTAACCGTTAACGTCCTGACAGATTCTGTCAGACAGAGCCACAGCGCCAGAGGCAACAGCCTTGACAACAACACATTGATTGATTGACACACATACAGAAAAATCAGTGTTGAATTCAGACTTGTGGAGCATTGTTTATGTTTTTTGGTTGGGTTAGGTGATAATGAACAGGACAAAACATGATAAACGTCTATGTAAGCGCTGAAAACAAGTCTAATACTATTATTATTATTCTAATTGTGGTGAAAACAGGGACAATTTGGTAGTGAATGTTGAAAACCGGGACATTTTAGTGTTTTACAGATATTTGTCGGGACTCGGGACACCCATCTTGAAACCGGGACGATCCCGGACAAACCGGGACGTCTGGTCACCGTATTCTAGGCTAACGTTAGCAATCGAGCTAGCGATAGCCTAGCTAGCAAGCAATCTTCTGCCTATTTCAGTGGATTATGAATGTAAGCACCACAGGAAACTGAACTCTGCAGCACTACAGTTATCAAGGAATATCAGTGTCTTTTAAATTCATACTTTTGTACTACACTTTGTTCATTTTCGGCTTTATTGTATGAAATTTCTTCCGCTCCCGTGCGACTCTGCGCTCTGTTCAGCCATGTTGGAAAGAGCGATGACATCACAACTCTGCTGTTCTCTCAGCTGTTCATGTGGCACCTCTCCTCCTTCCCTCCCTCCTCATCTCCTCCCTCCCGTCTCCTCCTTCTTTCCATCCTTTCCTCTCTCCATCCCTTCCTCCCTCTCTCTCCATCTCTCGCCAACCCTCTTCCCAACTCCTCCCTTCCCTCCATCCTTCCCTCCCTTGCTATACCTTCATCCTCCTCCCCTCCTTCCTTCTCTCTGCATTCTTCTTCTCCTCCTCCCTCACCTCCTTCCCTCCACCCCCCCCCCCCCACACCCACCCTCCTTCCCTCTCTCTTTTGCATTCTTCTCCTCCCTCTCTCTGCATGCTGAAGACTTGCAGGCAGGCCGACTGTCTTCAGAGAGAATATTTCATGCCTCTTCAGCCTTCCTCCCTCCTTTACACCGGGGACTTCATCTACCCAGCATGCTCTCCATCTCTCTCTCTCTCTCTCCATCTCTCTCTCTCTCTCTCTCTCTGTCTCTCTCTCCATCTCTCTCTCTCTCAGTCTATCTCTTGTCTTCTCTCTCTGTCTCTTTCTGTCTCTCTCCTGCTCCAAAACAATCTCTCTCTTACATTCAAGATTTACAATGTTTTGAAAGGTGTATTCATATCATTTTTCATGCCGTCCTTTTCTTATTGTTACAGTGCAGCTGTATTGTTTCTACTGCAGACTTCATTTCGTGAAAAATAATAAAAAAAATATTGATCACAAAAAACAATCTCTCTTTTGTGCTCTGACTCTCCATCTCTATTGAAACAGTCTCGTCTTTCTATCTGTCCTCTTCCCATCTCTCTCTGTCTCTCTCTCTCTCACACACACACACACACACACACACACACACACACACTGTGAGAATGTGATTGCATTATAATTAGGAGTTCAAGGCTCACCGCTGGCAGCGGCAGCAGAAAGAGAGAGAGAAAGAAGAGAGAGAGATAGAGAAAAATAAAGAGGGAGAAACTGTAAAAGAGAGGACGGAGAGAGTAGCTCCAAGCCAAGAAACTCTGTCTAACAGGAGGAGATCGGTCATTAGTGTTACGTCCAGCAGAATATATTCTCATATTCTGCAGTTAAGAGCTGCTGAAGCGTTTTAAACCAAATCAAAAGGACAAATCTGCACATCAAAGAGTGGCGAAGGGCAACTTTTTTCGGGCAACTCTGATGTGAAACATTGCCTAAGGAGTTGCATCAGCACTGTTGTTACGACGATACAAGAACATCTTGTTTAGTTTAGTTTAGTTGCACAGTGATAAAACATAGAAGCAAACATTAAAGAAAAGAGATCAAATTACAAATTACTAAGAAAAAATACAAAGAAATACTAAGAAATACAATTTGTGCACAACACAAAAAATGGGTTTCTAAATACATCTCATCTAAAAAAAAAAAACAGAAAAAAAAAATAGAAAGGCAGAAGCAGAAAGAAAGAAAGAAATCAATGTGTTGTTGCCAGGAAACGGCTGAAGACATTTTGACCCTGTGGCTCAGTCACATGACCTCATGCATCACCTTTCACACTGAAACACACTGTGTGCAAAGACAACTTAACACTGTGTATGGAAGACAGTGGAAGGAGTGAAAGGTCAATGGAAGAAAATCTCTTTCAACATGTTGATCCTCTTCAGTAAAGAGAAAGAGAAAAACCTTTGACTGAAGTAACGGGGCTTATAGGAAATTTGAATGGTTTTTTTTTTGTTTTGTTTTTTTTTTAATGTGGAGGAAGACCAGCAGTAACAATAATACTGCTGTGAGACAGAGGAGACCAATCGTCTCCAACATGCTCCTATTTGTTTACGGTAATTATTAGTGATGGACGATCTGTTTCTCTCCTGATATGATTTGATACGTGATCTGAGCTTCAGGATTCAATACAACCAGGATACGATGTGATCAATAAAAGTTCAGTGACAACAAAGTCTGACTGTGCAGAATTCTGTTTATTTCTGAGACTCAAATCTTTCCAGCGATGCCATTGGCTGCTAGAATGTAAACAACAATTTAAAAATGTCATTACAAAGTGACAATAATATAATTTGGATGGAGAGCTTGTGAAACTGTGATGGTCAAGAGTCTCATTAGTGATTACTACAGCAGAATAACATGGAGCTGATATCACCATTCATGTTCCTGACTCACAAAATATATTGTCACATTTTTGTATCACGATAAATTGATCCTCAATATATCGTCCCATCCCTAATTAAACCAAGCTATCATAATTCATTTGACCATGATGTATTGGTGCTCCATGTAGCCTCTTCGCTGTCTCCTCCCTTTCATCTGGATCTCCCTTCATGACCAAAGTGGATTAAATAGTGAAATCCTTGAGATCGGCAAGGGATCAAAGCTTTTCTCCGGCTGTGTGAGAGAGAGAGAGCAGTCTGTTTTTTCTGCCTCGCTCAGTGTGTGTCGCTCTGATCCCTGAAACGCCCCGCTGCAACACTCTGGACTCTGACTGACTCCGCTTAGCATCCACTGTCTCTCTGCACTTCCAGGAATTCAACAATCTCCAAAACAAGCGTGAAATATTTAATCGTCCAAATCATTACCATGTTTTCTGGGATTGCCCCGTTATCAAAGACTATTGAAGACAGATACACAATGCCCTACAAGATCATTTTAAATGTGAAATGCCCCTGGAGGGTAAGACCATATATATTTTGGGTTTATACCTCAAGATTGGTTGAAAAAAAGATAAATATTTAATGAATATAATGCTGTTGGCTGGTAAAAAGGCTCTTACCAGAAAATGGTTGTCGCAGGAGAGCCCGACCTTGAATGAATGGATGGACATTACAATGGACATTCACAATATGGAGAAATTAACAGCATTCGTTAATCATTGGCTGGAACAGTTTGCCTCACGATGGGAAAGCTGGGTTGACTATGCAACGCCCCATAGGCCTGATTTTATTTTCATGGATCGATGATTGTGTTGTAAGGTAAAGATCACTCCCTAATTGTACATAGTTTTTTCTATTTAATTTTTTTTTTTCTCTGTGTGTGTGTTTTTCTGAAAAGTGGGATTTATCCCCTTTTCTCTCCATCCTAATACACACTAAAGGTGCGATCTCACCTACTGATGTTTTTTTTGGTCCGAACCATAATGGAAAAGTTTGCTTTGTTGCTTGTTTGTATTTGGTTCATTTAGGTTCACACTGACCAATTACAAGCCAACCAGGCTTTTGTAAACAAAAGTCACATGACTCACAAGTTTAGCTTGTTTATTTTATCCTGCCAGGTTAGAGATTTTGGCTGTGGGGGGGGACAGTTCCTGTAACTTCAGCTCAGCATGATGGACTTGTCTGTCTCTTCTTCTGTGGTGTTCATACCAGTTAAGAACACATGAAGAAATAGCTGAATGTGAGCATCAGTCCGACTTCATTCTGTAGGCTTTTCCAAGCATGAGGAACCACATCCATCTCCTCCTTCTACCCATAATCCCTTGTGTTTTGGGACGGTTAGTCGGGTGCATTTCGTTCTCACTCCTAACGAACAGCACTGCAGTTCTCTTGTGAGACGACTGAGACTCAAAAATATACAGAAATATTGAAAATGTGTGACATCAATCATTTGGCTGTCCTCACCTAATTTAATCTCCATCTTTTCTTTAAGTGTCAGGGCTTGGTGAAAACACATTCTAAAAAATTCTGACAAAAAAATTTTTTGGAAATACACAATTCTGATAAGGAGATAAGGCCCTCTTTTTCTGTCTTTTGTCTCTCTCTCTCACTCTCTTTTTTTCTCTTTCTTTCTCTCTCTGTCAAACCCAAGCTTGGAGTGGCCAGCTTTCTACCCAGATTGCTGTATTAATATTTCATGGCTGTAGCATGTCCAATGATTTAAACCAAATAATTATATGCTTTCTCTCTCTGTCTCTCTGTTTCCCTGTTTTATTTTCTTCCTCTCTCGCTACGTTTGCATCTTCTTCCTCTCTCCACGTCTCTCTTCAGTTTCCTCCTCTGCACCTTTAGCCCTATTTGCATGGGACTAGTATTATGTTGTAATTAATTAAATGGAATTAATAGATTGCCCTCAACCTCTGACATCACTGGTGCATCAGATACAATCGGTAATAAGTAATAATAACAAGTAATCAGATTTTACAGTTCATCACTTCAGATTCTACCTCTGTAGATTCCACTAGTGACTCCGTTTCTCATGAAAGGAAGATAGAAGAAAATCAGTGAAGAAGAAGAAGAAGAAGAAGAAAAACAAATTGTGCCAGCCCCCCCCCCCCCATTAAAGAGGTGAGGAGGGAGGATGAAAGGAGTCTATCTGATGACTCTTTCATCCTCCGTGCTGTTCACTTTCAAATATTAATAATCACGTTAAATTATTCAGACGCTGCCGCTCTGCGCCGCGTCGGCTTGAATGAGCTGTCACACACCGGCGGGAGAGTGTGTGTGTGTGTGTGTGTGTGTGTGTGTGTGTTTCTGTATGTGTGCGATCTTGACTTATGGGTCTCACGCTGAGGCCTATAGGTCCATGTGTGTGCTCGTGTGTGTGTGGTCTTGACTTGCGGACCCATGCTAAGGCCTAGAGGTGTGTGTATATGTGTGTGAGAGTGTGTGTGTGTGTGTGTGTGTGTGTGTGTGTGTTTGGCCTTGACTTAAGGGGTTCTTGCTGAGGCCAATGGGTGTATGAAAAAAAAAAAATTTCTGCCGCTCTTTCTTCCCAGCACTTCTCTTCCTAACACGATCATTCTGGGGTCAAAGGAGTATTTCTTCCATCTATTATGGCTCTGTGACCCTTGACCTCCTCACTATTGGCTGCTAGTAAGGCTTTTGATCTAGAAACTCAAGCTTATTCTACTGAGCTCACTGTTAAGTTGCTCTGAATGAAAGTCACCTAAACGCCCCGAATGTAAATGCACAATGTAAGGACCTTCGCAGCAAACTCAATGTCTGAATAGCAGTTACTTTAATCTCCTGCTGGTTTCTATTCAGATGAGTTGAACTCACATTAGACCTTTACGCTTTGAGTGAAGGTGAACGCATTCAGACAGCTGCTGCCCACCAGCACGATGCACAGGTGTGTCAAATGTGAATGAAGTCTTCCCACGATGTTTCTTCAGCAGCAACAGAAGAAGAAGAAGAAGAAGAAGAAGAAGAAGAAGAAGAAGAAGAAGAAGAAGCTTTTAAAGCCATTTTAGTGGCATCTTAGTTTGATTATTGGTGACAATTTTGGTTTTATGTAGAATTTCTGAATTGTTTATATTGTATAAGGAGATGCAGTATTTGTATTATTATTATTATTGAATGAATGAATGAATGAAATGTTATTATTGTGTTGTGCATACAATTGTATGCCCAGCCCTCATGGGCTTACAAGACACCATAAATTCAAACAAGCCAGGACCAGAGTACAGCGTACATATTGTCAAACAACACAGAAAGAAAATAAAGAAACTAAAGCATCTTTCACCTTCAGATCTTCAGACCATCATTGAGTCAGGCAGAACTCCTAAATCACTGACAGAAGCTTACTATGTGTTACTGAAAAATCAAAATAAATATTAATTAAACAATCTATCTTGCCTTCTTTTCCAGGCTTTTGAGATAAAGTTAGCAAACTTAAACACATCAAAATTAAACAGCCATTCCAGTTTTTGCTCATCTGGACACCAGAATATTTCAGGGTTTTGTCAAACGATTTCATGGAACAGTAACTCTCTTAAGTCATCATAATTTGTACAGTACAAAAGAAAATGGGACTCACTTTCCACTTCACCCAAATCACACAGCTCACACAGTCTGTTTTCCTCTGGAATATTTGAATGAGAGGAAGAATACGAGCTCTCAACTGTGCAACCAAAGATCTTTGGCTTCTAGATAAACGAGATGTAACATATAATTCAGGGCCAAAATTCTGTTTGATATGCACATATTAATTTTGGCTACTGGTCTGTTGTTGTTTTTTTTTTTTTTTGTGTTTGGGAGTTTCCGCTGCATCACAGTCGCAGAATAAACAATCAACATTTTTAAATCCCTTTCTTCCTCTTCCCATCTCCCTCTTTCTCCTCCTCTCCCTCCTCCCTCCCTCCCTCTCTCCGTGCTTTCATGACATGTTTTTCTGTTCATAAACACCTATTTATCTGTCACATAGCAACCTGCGGTCCTATTCACTCCGGCATAAAGCCTGTATGTCCTGGTACAAATATCCGCCCTTTCATTTCCCCGGCAGAAGTGCACTTGAAGGAAAAGTCTTTGTTGATGACTGTCACAAAGCCCGGTTCACGGCTGCCGGTTGCCGCTCGGCTACAGGCTGATTATCGGTTTCGTTATCGGAGCCCGCCTCCGGTGACATCATCAACCCTATTCGACCGGAAGCCTCTCTGAAAGCGCTCGAGGAAAAGGGGGAGATGTTCGATTATCTCTGCCGAGTCTGTCCTGAGCCGAGTCACGAAAAGTTCAAGTAGATGTTTTGCACACCTGAGTATTATGATGAGTTCTGAGTATTACAGTGTCCCTTACATGCATTACAATACATTTGATGTATTTTAAGTGGAATGACGTCAGCCTTGCCCACATATGGACACAGTGATTTCTCTATGGGGAAAGTGAATGAGGTTTTCACATAATCATCCCCGTCACAGTCTGCGTTTAATGCATGAATTTCAAGTCTAAGCAGTGTTTTTTCTAAGAACATGCTAAACATTGTCTTGAGTCTGTGCGTTGCTTAGCAACCCTCACCGCTAATTTCTGAGTATTTCTCTGCGATCTACAACTCCTCTACTGGGTCAGAATGTCAGTTTTGTTGGCTGATTTATCAAACTTTTTTAAGGATGATCAAAAAGTATTAAGAGGAAAAACACTATAATTCTGCTCATGTTGAAGAGGAATACAATGCATGTAAAAGGTTATAGTCTTCCAGGTGTGACCAAGTCAACTTTGCGAGGCACAAGTCTCAAGTCAAGTCTCAATAGTCTAGATTACCAAGTCAAGTCCAAGTCATTAATGTCAAGTCTCAAGTCTAAATGTAGAACAGCAAGTCAAGTCAGAACAAATCAAGAGTCCAGTCTCAATTTAATATCTTAAAGAAAACTAAATATCTAGGACTTTTCAATGCAATATGGTTTTAATAGGATAAAAACTTGGTAAGCGCATCATGAGTTTGATTTCTATAATCAGTTTCAACTTCAATAAATTCAATCATTCCATACAAATTCAGAAAACAGAATTTAAATTCAGTCGTCTGCTGGAACAAATCTCATCACTTTCAATCTGAGTCATTTACACAAACACAAGATCTCAAGTCAAGACTTTAGAAACCTTTTCAAGTCATCAGAGTACAAGTCAGAGTCAAGTCCCAAGTCACCAGAACCCAAGTCAAGTCAAGTCCTATAGTTATTGTATGATGATGATGACTTATGTCTATATGTATTATTATTTGTTGTGAATTATGCCTACTTTAAATGTTCTTTGTTGTTATGTTTTAATGTTGCTCAATGTCTTTAATGTTGCTCATTCATGTGCAACACAAAACCCCTCCAGGGCAATAAAGGTTTTCATTCATTCATTAATTCTTTTGGGCATGGTAAGGTATAGGCATTTGCCTAAGTAAGTCCAAATCAGATTTTGTACTTTTTATTGTTACAATGGAGAGCAAAAACAAAGCAAATATCGGCAGAAATTGCATCATGGGAGCATTCAGGACCAATCTTCCCTCTTAAGTGGTTACAAATGATATTAGATAGAGGGACTTTGCTGTAGCTTAGGGTTTAGTGAACCGACGGCCTTTCATTCAGCTGATGCTCTTATCCACAGCGACAGTAGAATTGGTTTAATTTCCTGGATCACCAACGTGACAAACAAACAACAGGAGAGAGTGGAGGAGGGAAACACGTCTGTTCCACTGAAACAGAAGCTTAAAGTGCTGATGAACTGTGGTGGTGTCTTGGGTCGTGAATCTGCTTTGTCGGCGTTCCTTTATGTGCTAGAAGTGATTTTCCACCAGACAATGGCAGTGAATGGAGAGAGAAAAAAACACAATTCTCTGGTCTCCTCTACCGGAGCAACAGATCACTCATACCCCCTTTTCACCAACTGGAACCTGGTGCTGGTGCTGGTGCCGGTTCGCAGTTGGTTCAACTTGCGAACCTTCTAAGAACCGGTTTACTTTTCCACGGGCTAGAGCTGGCAAGAGAGCCATGTCATTACGTCACTGTCTGTATACGTCTCTGCTTTCCCAGCAACACTAGCACCAACTTCAAGCACAACAACCAAAATGGCGGACTACGTCTCTTTACAAGTGTTCCTCCTGGCTTCGCGAGCCTTCATTGGCATCCAAACACGACTGGTCCAACACATTTGTGCTGCTCGTCGTGATTGCGTTCGAGAAAAAAGGTTTACCTACCTAACACGTTTTGATTCTTATTAACACTGAACATAAGATGTTAATGTTAGCCTTTGTTGTAAGCTAGCACAGACCACTGCTGCTTAGATTTCACGCCCATGTCCATGTCCATGAAGCTTTGTTTTTTTAACAATGGTGGTCTTCTTGGTCTTGTTGGTTTTGGTTGGTCACGATAATCCCGGCCCCAGCCCCTGACGTAAGCGGTTCTTTATTCTAGACCAGCACAGTGTTGGTGCCACTCTGGCCCTTGAACTGCATTGGTTGAAAAGGGGTAAGAATCACTGATTTTGGGGGTTTTATCATGGAGGAAGAGACACAACCCAAGACACTGCCAGAGTTACACAGAGATTTAAAACAGCAGAAAGAAGCAGACCCTTTGCACACTTTCGTATCGCACAAAGTCTGTCATAGTTTTGATACAGTTTTCTGGCTTAAATTCCCAGCTCACCAACATCACAAGCAACCAACAGAAAGGAGAGCGAGGATCAGAAGCACAGCAGCATGGCGATAAATGTTAGAAAAGATCTGTGTGACTCTGCAGCGATCCTGTGTGATGGAGAAGTGCCAGGGGGGAGAAAGAGAAAGAGCTGAGGAAAGAGGCAGAAACTATTTTTTTACTTCAGACAAGAGCGAGTAGAGGAGGATGATATGGGAGAGGAGGATGTCAAGTACGTTTTGAAGAAATGAGTTTTCAAGCTTTCCAGGCTATTCACTTCACACATAATGCTACTGATCCAGCATCTTATAATGCCTTCGACATTCAGAAGAGCACTTCAGGAGGGACTGAGAAGACCCAGCGTGTTTTGATGCAGCGCTGTGTACTTTCCTAGAAAACAGCTATTGTCTTTCCCATAAAAAAAACAAAATAAAATCATAATAAAACCCTTAACTCAGCTCTATTCAATAGCTCTGTACATCGGGACCCAGTATGGTTCCAGGAATCTCCTCACTGCTGTTCTGGTACAGGATCACTTGCAGCAAAGCCTATAGATATCGATCCAGGGATGCAATTCATAGCTTGTTTACCAACCGAGTGACAAGTAGGTATTGATCACAGAAGCTTCTGCTGACACAAAGAACGGCTGGATTTAGTTCAATTATTTGCAGTTATACAACATTTGTTTCCGACCACGCATTGTGATTAGATGACTGCTTATAACTGCAAATATATATATATATACTGTATATATAATACAATTTATTTGTATAGGACCTTTCAAGCATAGAGCCCGAAGTGCTTTCCAGAAGAAATAAAGATAAAATACAAAAACATAATGGTACAAATAGAAACGTGAATGTAAGAGCAAGGATAAAATACAAAAAACTTAATGATACACACACACACAAACACACACACACACGCCTGCTTTCACATACAGGTTTGCATTTTGTCTGACATACACACACACAGGTATACACACATATCGATGCACCTTTATCCCTACCTATGTAACACTCACACACACACACACAGACACACAGAATATGCAAATTAAAGATTGATTGGTTTCGTATCTATTTACGGGTTATGATGAACATCATTTACATACAAACACACTCAAACACACACACAACGTCCCATGAACCAGACTGATTGAATCATGCAGACACACACACACACACATTACATTACATTAAATTACATTACGTCATTTGGCAGGCACTTTTGTCCAAAGCAACTTACAATAAGTTTCATCAGCTAAGACTTTAATATGAAAAAGCTTCACACCAGGGGATGCAATGTACCTTTTTTTCAGAGATTTTTTGCCCCTTTGATCTGATTTTTAGGGACATTTTTATTGAACAATTTTATTGAACTACATGTGTGTTGGATACTGATAAATAAAGACTAAATCTATATCACAAAGATAGTTTTAACATGGTGGTTATTTGTCTCTTGACCGTCATGAAAACCAGAATATAAACTACTGACCAAGACCAGATGCAGCTGGACCAGTTTGTAGCGTTCAGGTTTTTACTTCCCCATTCATTTGAATGGAAACTGACATTGAACACGTTGGTGAACAGATTCAACATCAGATCCTGCTGCTGTGACTTCCAGCTGACTGTTGGTCCGACGCTTCAGAACAGAACCAAACAGCATTTTTATTGATAGAAGAGAACACAGCGGAGGGATACCATTTAGGAGAGATAGTTCCTGTTAGGGAGACTGGATCTACTTTTATTTTTAAAGGTCCCATATGGTCCCATAAAACAGGACTCCCCTCTCCTCTGTGATCATAAAGGAGTTGGATGGTCTATCTAAACATGGTGAAAGTATCAAAACTAAATCCACACAATCCATATTAGTGCAGCGAGCCTCTTAACGAGCCGTTTGGACTTCCGTAACTTTGTGGCGTCACAAAGGTTCGCTCATTATCATTTTTGTAAGAAATAATAGACTAACAAAGTGTTTTTTTCAAAGCGGTTGAGCGGTTGTCATTATTTATTACCGGAGAGTTTTCCCTACCTGTAGCCGCCGGGCCGCGGCGTCTCACGTTTCACTCTGGAAACGGTTAGCCGATCGGAACAGAGGGGTCGTTAATATTAATGAGCCTTAAAGACACGGCGACAGAAACAGCCTGTTCTTGGTAAGGCTCAGAGAGATGCTGGAAAATGAACGTGGAGAAATGGATTGAGAGTGTTTTTGGTTCATGACACCACACACACAGCTTTGAATAGACCTCAAGACACAAAATAAAACTCTGGACAGTGGAGGATATGGAGCTTTAAATACAAATTTTAGCGTAAACCAAGGACAGAGTTACTGCTTTATTGTCTTAAAAGCAGGATCTATTCACCACCGTGTTCAGTGTCAGTTTTCAGGATATTTTCGTGGCTCATTTCACGGCGGTCGAGTGCCAAATAACCCCCATGTTAAAACTAAGTGGAATATTACTTTAAGTTCTCTCCCACTGCCTGACACAGAGGAGGACGGTGCTGTTTTCCCTCCCTGTCCTCTTCCTTTTATGTTTTTGTCGATGCGGTGATCTGTGTGCGGTCGGCAGTTTCTTCCCCCGCTGCTTCGCTTGTTTTCTGATCAAAAAACACTCAACTTTCCTCTCGTTTTTGCTCTCATTCACTCCATTCACTGTAGTCCCATGGCTCAGATTGGTTATGGACAAGAAGATTGATGTGCGCAAACACACACACACACACACACACACACACACACACACACACTCCAAGTTGATATTTTGTAGACAGGCAGTGAAACAAACACTCCTGTGAGGACCCCACTTCATTAAGCCAATCAGGATTCAATCCAGAGGAAAGAGGCTCAAGTAGTGCTGATGAGTACAGGAGTGGACACACACACACACACACACACACACACACACACAAGCTATACAACGAGAGCCCATTAAAGCCAATTTCACAACACATACCACCTGACACACACACACACATGCACACACACACACACACACACACTTAAGGGAATACACTGAATTCAAAATGACAGAAAGCAACATCTGTATTGATTGATGCAAAGCCCAGTGGAACATTTTGCCTTGATCTATGTTTGTGTGTGTGTGTATCTGTGTGTGTGTGTGTGTGTGTGTGTGTGTGTGATGAGATGATTTATGGAACAGGAAAAAAAACATACTTCTACTGTACAAATTCATTAGCATGTGCAATTTGTCAGATTTTACTCTAATTTTTACTTTTTTTTTTTTCCTAAAAATAATTCTAATCCTAAACACATAATCTTAGTCATAATCTTAAATTCATTTTAACCTCAACAGTTTCCCTAACCTATACTAACTTTAACTAATCCTTTTCCCAATCAAATTTGATCTAATCCTAATTCTAATCTTGAACCTAAACACAAATCCCAATCCCAAACGAGTGAGGAACGAGTCATTTTCCTCGTCCTTCTCTTTGTGAGGACATTTGGTGCTCATAAGTATAGAAATACAAGAACACACACACACACACAAACACACACACTACCCCCCCCCCCCCCCCTGCAGTGCCGCTCCCTCTCTCCTCTCTTATCTAAAATGATCCTCCGTCTCTTTCTGCTGTAATGACAGTCTTTCTGTCTGAAAGCACCGGTCGTTTGTCCGCTGGGAGTCTTTGTCTCCTTATTTTGAATGGAAAGGACACACTGTCACTGTCAGCTTTGAAAAATATAAACAGATAAAAAAAAACAGTTTTGTATAGAGCCATGAAAGATTGGAATCAGCTCCCATATTTCATAACAAACGCATCAAGAGACATTTCCAGAGTAAAGCACAACAGACTCTTGGTTCACTGCAGTCAGCTGCTTATGAAGATTATCATTTATTCACCTTTTACCTGTTCACCTCGACCAGGTTGGGTTTCGGGTTTAGATTGTTGCATGCTGCATTATATTTAGTGTAGGGCTGGACGATATGGTTGAAATCAATATCGCGATAATCATAAGGATTTTTTTTAATATCGATATATATGACGATATGGCTCACATAAGCGAAATCACGTCAAATAATCAAATTAATGTTCAACCGAATGGTAATGATTGGTGTGATGTCAAACTAAACTGAAACTTTCACATAATTTTCCTACCATAGGCTACTTCATTTTGTCTGAGCTTCTAAATAAAATGATCTTGTTCTCATCAGTTCAGACAGCAGAATTGTGCATCTCGATATCCCAAAATCACCATATCATCACAATATAAATCCCATTGAAAGACGATAATATTGGATTATCGTTCAGCTCTAATTTAATGAAACATGGCGCTGATTAATGAAGCACCAAACTGACAAAAGTAAAACTCATGGTTGAAATTTACAAAATGGTCCAATGTACAAGTACAGTGTTAGATGGTGTAATCACTGTTTTTGCTTTTTTAAATATAGCGCAATAAGAATTTGGTAATTTTTTCCCCTAAAATAGATATACAGTGTATATATATATATATATATTTTAAAAAAAGACTCCATGAATCTCAGTCTTTATCACTCTTTGAATCTGCATGGTGATTACATCTCTACAGACTGTAACCTTAACCCTAACCCTAAAATTAACCCTAACCCAGACACTGAATATCTATAGACTCATTTTTGTTTACTTTTGTGAGCATGACTTGAAACTCAGTATAAACTTTTTAGTGACAAATTATAATCACTTCATAGTCAGCAGAGTATCAGCATATAGTTTGCAGTAAAGCCTGGTGCTGCTCTCATTTGTTTGTTGTGTCGGGTAATAAAATGTGCAATCTTCAGGTGTGAAAAAGCTCCTGGGGTTTCAAATAATACCATAACACCCCCCCCCCCCCCTCCCACCCTCCCTCCACCTTTCCATTTCCATTTCCATATGTGAAACTGCAGAGGGTGAAATGGATTCCATGCCTCCCCCTCCTCCTCAGTGCTGCTGGACTGCATTATCCTGACAGTACACACACTGACAGACAGTGTTGGGCAAATTATTACTCATTTAAAACGGAATCACATTACTTTACTAATTCCTCAGCAGAAGCAGTAATTAGTTCCATCCCTCGTTCCATTACTTTGCGTCTCGTTGCCTCGTTTCTCCCTGAGTTTCTCATCTCTGTGTTTCTGTATCAGATGCTTTGATAAACTGGATGTGGTGTTTTTCTCTGTGGAAAGAGTTTTGCCGCCACACAAAAGTTCACAACGGACCAGAATGTTCTTCGCCTCCTTGACTGAGATCGATTCAAAGTAACGGGAAAACCTCCAGGAGCTGAAAGTCTGCGTCTCTCCCTCCAGCCTCCAGCTTCTGTTTTGCTTTTTTAGCAAAGAAAAGCTGCTGCATGTCCTTAGGGGAACATTAATCCATTTTTTAACCTTATCTCCATATATTGGTCCTCACTAATACATGCTATGAGACTGCACCATGTCTGTCTACTCTAAGGTTTAAAAAAAATGGTGAAGTGTTCCTTTAAGATAAATATGAGGAAAAAACATACTACAACATACAATGACATACAACAACAAGCAGATATGGGTATCTATATATATTTATACTTATATATATATACTTAAAAGGAAATCTAAGGGGGGAATCAGAGTTCTACGGGTTAAATCAAACCAAAACCATCAGCAAACCCAATCCCCACCCATTGCTTAACCTGTTGCTCTAACCCTAGTATA
>NW_027284930.1:0-7500 GCF_046629955.1 Centroberyx affinis | reverse complement strand
AGGACTGTTGGCTCCACACACACCAGGTTGAAGAATGATTGATGGGTGGATGTCATGATATTATTGGTTGAACTTGGTTGGCTCATGCTTACGTAAGCACACGGCATATTTTGTTTTACAGGAAGAAAACATGATTGGATTTTGATATTAGAATACAAAGAAATTGATTTTTTTTTTTTTTTTTTTGGCATATATTGTTAAATAGGTGCACAATATGACTGGGGATGTGATCTAAAAATTCATTTTTCATTTCATCTCGACTTTAAAAAAAATGGTCATAACATATCATCATTACCAAAAGTACATTAGTTAATTGAGCAGATAGTTAAGTAGTGATATTCTCATACGTGTGACACGATCATACAGAAATTACAATATTTACAAAAAAAAAAAAACAATCATTTTACACGTGTTGTGTAAGTGTATGTGTGCACGTGTGTATGTGTATGTGTGTATCCCTACTTCATGGCAATTTACAGTATGTGTATGTGCATAATGTTTGTAGATTTGTATGTCCGTGTGCATGCATGCATGTATGTATGTTTGTCTGTGTGTGTCTGTTCCTCTATCCATGTGTCCAGGTGGATGTGTGCGAGCACAAGTGCATGATCAATGATCAATGATCAACGATCGCAGGTTTGGTTTTGTTTCAGCCAGTCTTTCACCTTTTCATTGAACGGTGTCCTTGTGTGTCCTTGTGAAACGTCATCAGTCGCAGCCCAAGCACTGTCCCGATACACAAGTTCGCATTTCACCAAGAACGGTTAAAATTCCCGGAAGTGTTCTTGACACATTTTACCGAGGATGCGTTGGTCGGTAACTTGTATGAACTTGTCAACCCAAATATCCCAGCATTCATTCAGAATTTTTGAGGCAGGCAATCAACTGTGTAGATTTCAAATATTGGCAGTTTTACAAAAAATTGATGGCGAATCGAAAATTTGCTCCAACGTTTTCGGAGTCGAGAGGCTCCACAAACCAGAACGCATCGTCTCAAACTGTCAGCAGCGTTCTGTGAGTTCAAGAACGTTCTCCCCAAGAACACAAGTCCGTTCTTTGCATTCTTGGGTTTGAGAAACGGCCATTGCCTCCGCTCTAACCGATCTCCGTGGGGGGGGGAGGGGGATTCGATTTTCCCTAACCGATCACTAGTATCCGCCTGAATCTAACGTCATTTTAAGTCGACGCTGATGCGTAACCATGACGACACCGGAGACGGTTCAGACAGTATAGAGGATCTTTGACGACACGGAGCCAAGTAAAAACAAAGTACGACGACTTCTAATGGATTCAGAACAGCCTGGATAGCAGCGTCCATCTTGTCTATAGCGTCTCCATTGTTGTTGTTACTCCTCCTTGGTTCACAGCTTGACAACGGCGTTAGTCCCGCCCCCTGGCTCTGATTGGCTAATCGTTAGTCCCCCCCCCCGGCGCTCATCGGACCGATCGTTTTTCAACCGAGAAACCTCTGTTTCATGTCAAGATGCCAGACCAGAATCAGTCAGCTGGTGGAGTGGGCGGAGTCAAAGGTCTGGACCCAGGCAAGGACAAACCAGCCGACCAAAACCAAACCTTCAGCTGGAGTCAAACTGACATGACATGAAGTCAACCAACTTCTTTTCTCAAGAATATCTTTTATTGAATTTTACACAAGTAAACAAAATATACACAGCCCCATCTACAAGCTGGAGTACCATATATAAAAGGAGACTTCGTCACTACAGGAAGGTGCTGGAAGTCGGGTTTTATATTTAGAAAAGAAAGAAAGGAAAATAAATAAATAAACAAGTAAATGAATAAAAGAAGGGGGGTTAAGAAGCAGACACAAGAAACAAACTTATACAGACTGTATTACTGACAGGAATCAGCAGAGAGACAAAAGACAAAAAGCGAGTGAGGGACCAGGTCCTTAGTTTGACTACAAACCAACTTCTGATAAAAATATAAAGTCAATACATTTTTCTCTGATGGTTTTGGTCTCAGCAGCTCATTTCACTTCTTCTAATGTGTGTCTTTACTGTCATTAACAGACATAACAGATAAAACACTTTATTTTCCTAGTGATTGACAGGTCGATTACGGGCCAATAGCAGGAACTGCGGCTCTGTGCGTAATGTATGTACTGTTGTTGTACTTTGGGAGAAGCCAAAGACAAATTTCCACTGAGGTGGACAATAAAGTCAATCAAATCAAAATCAAAATCAAAACCCCGCCCCCTCCACCTTGGCTCCGCCCCTCTGCCTCTCTTTGGCTGCTCCGCCTCCAAAAAAAAAAGTCAACAAACACAATCTGCAGCTTCAAAACCTTCAGAAGACAATGGAGGAAGAAAAAATCTCTAAAACTATTTATATTAAAAAATCCTCACCTTTTAGGCGACTCGTTACCCATGAGGGAGACAGGGCACATGGCAGACGAAACGAAAACCCCTGCAAAATGTTTTCGGAGACCCCGGCTCTGTCCCAAGCGGCTGAAATGCCGCCTAATCAGGCCGCAAGGCATCAAGTTGTGTCCCAAGCGAGTGTTCGCAAGAAATGTTGCCTGAGGTTCCTCCGACTGGCAAGTTTCTGAAGGCAGCTCAGACTATCCTTCGTCAGTCAAGATATCCCACAATCCCGTGCGTCCACTCCGCTGCTTGAAGCCGATAAGGAAGTTTCGGCAGCAGCAGTTCCTCTAAAGTCCGCTAGAGTCCGGCTCCAGAAAGACTCCAAACCTCCAACTGCATGAAGTCAACGGACCACAAACCAACTTCTGATAAAATACAAAATCAAGAAATTTTTTTTTGGTCTCAGCAGCTAATTTCACTTCTTCTAATGTGTGTCCTTATGGAGATTTTCAAAATAATTGCGTCATTAACGAGATATAACGGTTATAAACAGGATTGTTTTCTTAGTGATTGACAGGTCGCCTGTCCAGTGATTGGCAGGTCGATTACGGACCAATAGCAGGCGGAGCTGCGGCTCTGTGTCGACCCTCGGCTTCTCTCTGGCATCAATGCTTTATTAATTTCAAAATTTAATTAGAGGATAAACCCCTTGAGATGCACCATCTCGTTTTCGAGGGGGTCCTCAGGCACAAAACATAGAAGTTAACAACATATAAACCAAACAAAATACATAAATAATAATAATGATAATAAATTAAACAATCCAACGACACTAAACAATCAACATAGTAACGTGTCGTCTGTACAAAGAATGAACGAGAAATAAAATAAATGAACAGACCAAATAACATTATGTCAAAGTTCTGAGTCTACTTATAAACTAAAAATGAAGGTAAATACAATCAAAAACAAGAACAAGTAAATTTAAGGTGAACAAGCAAAGAAGTCTTGAAGTTATGGAAAGAAGTAATCGATCTAAATGATTTAGGCAAATTATTCCAGTCTGATGGTGCTTTAAACTTAAAAGCACGTCTCCCAATTTCTTTAAATATTCTAGACACAATAAAAAAAGTGAGCATGATGATCTGAAGGGAACTGAAAGCTGTTTTAGGTACAAAGGACAGTTAAAGTAAATGCATTTGAAAAAAAACAGCAACTAATGAAAATGTCTCCTAGAGTGAAGTAAGTGTATCATACAGGAAACAATGGTGTGTGCTGTAAGGCAGTGGTTCTCAACGTGGGGTCCGGGGACCACCAGGGGTCCTTGAGGGAGTTCCAGGGGGTCCCCAGCAAATTGATGAACTGTTAAACTTCACAATTAGAGAATGTAGGAGAATGACTGTTTTGGTCATAGTTTCACTTTTATCTCTCTACCTACAGTACAGATGGTCCTGGAGTTCTGGACAAATTTTCAGATTTGGGTCTGAGACACAAAATGTCATTAAATGGGGGTCCGTGGCCCCAATGTGGACTAAATTAGGGGTCCTTGATATGAAAAAGGTTGAGAATCACTGCTGTAAGGAGACTTCAGACTACATTTAGTTGTAGCAAATAATTTGATGTAGGCCTAGTTGACAGGGCCATTTAATACTTTTTGTTCAATTTACTCAAAAATCACAGCAATCATGAACAAATTTCAAGTGGTTTCTCTTCCTGTGGTTTCTCTATAATGTTTTATATCTTCTAAAGTGAATAGTTTTCCTAATAGTGGAACAGAGATCTGGCCCTCTGTCTGTCTTTCTCTCTCATGCGTTTCTGTGTGTGTGTGTGTGTGTGTGTGTGTGTGTGTGTGTGTGTGTGTGTGTGTGTGTGTGTGCGTGTGCGTGTGCGACTCAGTCAGACTGGTTGCGTGGTTAAACCAGATATTATCTTCGGTTGTGTTCGGCTCCACATCGGTGGATTCCGGCCAGGCTTCACAGCGTTAACACACTGTAACTGTAGGCGCGTCAAGAGCGGAAAGATAACCACAGGAAGACCGGAAGTGAGGCCTGTCTAGCTTTCAAAATAAAAGCAGAAAATTAGTTTGTTTAAAAAACGGATAACAATAACCATCTTCAAAAAAATAAGAGTAGAATCATTACGCTGGATACATGGTGAAACTGTAGTTGTAAAGTTGATTGATTCATTATTATGAGTAATTATTTTATTGTATTATAATGCCTGGCATTTGCTGATGAAAGTAGCCTATGCGTTATGAACAGGCTAATTTAAGTTTAAAAATGAATATCCAATGAACTAAACACACACAAACACTGGTAAAGACACACCAAAAAACTCAGAAGGTTGTCTACAATCTAAAAGTGTCTGTTTGAGGCCCCCTTACAGAAAAACCATATGAATTTCCCATGTTTTCCACATGTAGGAAACATGTTACCACATGCTACAACATGTGGAAAACAAGTTACAACATGTGGAGCACAAGTGGAAAACATGTTACCAGTTACAACATGTGGAGCATGTTTGGTGCACGTTAACTTGAACAGGAAAAGTTCACGTGTGTTGCACATGTTTTGTCACATAAAGTTAGGCCCTATCGCTGTGGCATAATTGTTCCTAAACGGTTTGAAAGATTTCTTTATTTTTCCACACTGGACATCCAAAAACAAAAATCCATTATTTTCCACATAGGCTACTGTCGGGCTTTTATTTTGAAAGTCTCAACCGGAAGTGTCGTGAGTTACTCTGTCTAACTTGACGCTGGTCCAGCTCCGGTGGTCGCGGCTCCCGTTAACCTGAATCTACCGGCGGATAACAGCAATCTACCGGCAGATAAGGAGAATATACCGGCAGATCGGGATATTCAGGACGAGAAGAAACAAAATGGAGCCGTGAGGATTTAATTTGGGGAAATATTCTGTTCGACATCACCGGAGGAGAGAGAGAGAGAGAGGGTCAGAAAGAGAGAGAGAGGGAGAGAGAGAGAGAGGGAGAGAGGGATTTAATGAACGGCGACTGTCAAGTAGGTGGTAAAATACATTTTATCTTTCTGATTTCGCCACATGTATGTAAAAATGCCGTCAGAATCACCATATTTAACGTTACAAATGCGGTCACGTCACCATATTAATGATAAAATGCTGTCAGTCACCGTATGGACATAAAGAAGCAGACATGATTACCATATTAACTGTACAAATGCTGACAAAATCATAATCACCATATTAATACGAAAAGGCTGTCTGAATCACAAGATGCTGTCATAATTAACATATTAACAATAATGGAGTGTCAGAGTCACCGGTAACATTCTGTCAAAATCACATAATAATAATATGATTCAGAAAAATGTCTGAAATAAATGACTTAACAGTGAAATGCTGTCAAAACCAAATCAGCAGTAAAACGCAGTTAAATTCACCACGTTAACAGTGACGCTGTCAGATCATCCTGTTAGCAGTAAACTTGTCAAAATCACTTTATTAATAGTAGATTTCTGACCAAAATATTAGAGGACAAACGCCCCTCTGGCCTCCACCATTTACATCCTGTTTACTGATAGACAGATCAGTAAACATCTATCTATCTATCTGTAGGAAAGGGTTCAGCCTCACTATTTACTCTGAATGTAAATAATAATAACTGTGACTGGTGTGTTTTCATGTCTTCATGTCTTTATCTTTTATTTTTCATGTTGCAGCTTATTCACCCTGATATACAGTATTATTTCAGTATTATATACAGTAATATTTCACAATACAGCCTGAATGAATAAGGAAACAGATAGTGACAGACAGTTAGATTGGCGCGGTGATGGCAGCGCCCCCTCTGGCCGGTCAGGGTGATGCTGAACTGGAACAGCAGTGAGATGCATCGTTCTCCTGAGTTTCATCCAGATCCGACCAGCGGTGCTGACATGTCACGCATGACACCTGGGCAAACCAACAAACAAACAAACGAGCGATTGAACAAACAAATAAACGATTAAAAACGGAAGAAAACAAACAAGTGAATGAATGAAGAAACAAGCGATTGAATGAACAAACAAACAAACAATTTAATGAACAAGCAATTGAATAAACCTACAAATGAATGAATGAACAAACAAACAAACGGCTGGAGGAAGAAACAAGCGATTGAATGAAGAAACAATGAAACAGTTGAACAAAGAATCAAAGGATTGAATGAACAACAAAGAAACATTTGAACAAACAATCAATTGAACGAAAAAACAAGTGATTGAATGAACAAACAAAATTAACAATTTAATGAACAAACGAATGAACGAACAAAAAACATAAACAACAAATTGAACGAATGAGTGGATGGAGTTCGATCCATGATCCTCTCCTTGGATTTCATAATGAAATCTATTGAGACAGTCCAGGAAAAACTAAATAAATTTTCCAGATGATCCATATTTAGATTATTTAGATATTTATATTTTGTTGGATTTGTTTTTCTAATAAGTTGTCTCTCCATTTCTGTTTTGGTCTCCAGGTTCAGACTGTCGTGGATAATTTAATTTAACTCTTTAACGATAAAATACGTTACTAATAATTTTTCTCCTCTGTTGTTCCCAGGTTCAGGCTGCAGACGGCATGTTGGAGCAACAAGACCCAGATGATGCCGGTAAGACAGACAACAGAAAACAGAAAACAGCTTTAACTGAGTCATAATGATATGAACCAACATCCAGCTGTGTTGCTGTTTTCTCCTCTTTTCTAAAGCTTGTTGTCAGACTCCTGAACGAAGCTCCTCCCGCTCCATTCAGCAGCTTTTCATTATTTTAAACTATCTTGTCTCCTCCCTCGCTGTTTGAAAGCGCCGCTCTCCCCCTCCCATCCCTGAAAAACATTCTCATAATGGAGGAATCGATGAAGCGAGTGAGTAAACTTAAATTAGTAAACTTGTTAAACTAGTGAACTTGTTAAACTAGTGAACTTGTTAAAGTAGTGAACTTGTTAAGCTAGTAAACTTGTTAAACTAGTGAACTTGTTAAACCAGTAAACTTGTTAAAGTAGTGAACTTGTTAAGCTAGTAAACTTGTTAAACTAGTGAACTTGTTAAAATAGTAAACTTGTTAAACTACTGAACTTGTTAAACCAGTAAACTTGTTAAGCTAGTAAACTTGTTAAAGTAGTGAACTTGTTAAACTAGTAAACTTGTTAAACTAGTGA
>NW_027284929.1:0-8998 GCF_046629955.1 Centroberyx affinis | reverse complement strand
CACACACTTTCTTGCCTACTCATAACCATAAAATATGGCTTTCTCGTTGTGAACAGCAGCAAAACGTCTTTACTGGTCATTTTCTGGTCATCCTAATATACATGTGAGCTGCATGCATGCTTTCTGTCTCTCACACACACACACACACACACACACACACACACACACACACACGCACACACAGTCACCCCGGTAGCTGGTACAGTATAATAACAGTATAATGACTGTGTTTCCCAGTAGACCAGTTTACCTTGATAAGCATCGCTCTGCCTGCTGCAGCCAGTCACAGCCCATTAGACCTGACAGTCAGCCAGCTACACACACACACACACACACACACACACACACACACACACACACACACACACACACACACACACACACACACACACACACACAGATCACATGTCCACGTTGTTCAGACCACTTTGTAATGTTTCCACCCATTTCATGCTGCATATATTTTCATATTGTACTTTTTTACACTCTCTCACAATAATGTAATCCAGACTTTTCTCTGGTCATTTCATGTGTATGTTTATAGAACCATTACTTGCTATATTCTGGTTTCTGTTACTTACTTGCTATACTTGCTGCTTGCTTTGGTTATTAGTTAGTTAGCTGTCAGCTTAATTTAACCTGAAAAACTGACTGATGCTTGAGGAGTATCAGCCTTCTAAAGCTTTCAATTCACAGCAGGTAGTGTGGGGCTTACTATGGAACTGTGTGTGTGTGTGTGTGTGTGTGTGTGTGTAGTGGGCCTTTGGTCTATATATGAAAGAGAATTTCCACTGAGGTTAGACGCACACACACACGCATGCACGCACGTATGTACACACGCGCGTGCGCACACACACACACTTTCACACTGCACTATTGACAGCAGTGTCATCCGATCTCCTCAGTAAGGTTTTCAGAGGTAATCGCTCTATCTGTGTGTGTGTGTGTGGGTGTGTGTGTGTGTGTGTGTGTGTGTGTGTGCGCGCGCACGCATGTATTGCTATAGAAAACATTACAGATCTGACTCACAATGGAATACACACACACAGTCAAGACAATAGGTCCATTGATGATGATGATGGTGTGTGTGTGTGTGTGTGTGTGTGTGTGTGTCAGAAGGTCTCCAGTTGCACTCGCTTTTAAGTGCAACTGGCCTCTTATGTGGCTCCACAAGTCCTGCCTCCAAAATAAAAGCCCTTTCAAACCCAAGTCATGGTGTCTGTGTGATGTGGCTTCTGCAGCAGACTGAGGCTGCCATCACACCTCCAGTCTGTTTTCTTTGGTCTGAACCAGAGTGGAAAAGTTGACTTTGTTCCATTTTTATTTTTGCTTCGTTCAGGTTCACACTGACCAACTACAAGCCAATCAGGGCTTGTAAGCAAAAGTCACACAAGCAGCTCGCTTATTGGACAGAGTTTTGGTCGCCTGTCATCCTGCAGGTTGGAGAGTCAAAACAAATCTGTAACTTTATCTCAGCATGATGGACTTGTCGGTCTCTTCTTCTGTGGTGTTCATACCAGTTCAGAAAACATGAAGAAACAGCTGAATATGAGCATCAGTCCAGACTTCATTTTGTTCTGCTAGGCTTTCCGTCTCCTTCTACCCATAATCCCTTGCTGCCCGAGTTTAAAGGTCATCGTTCTCGCCTGGACAAACGCTCCAGAGTTAGAATAACATTCATGCTTTGTGTGAACACACCTTAACTTACCAGTCAGAGATTATGCTGCGTTCACATCATGTCAGATTTGCCTTCAATTTGAGAAAAACATTCTTCTCAGCTTCCTAATGATAATTACAAGTAGGATATGTGGGGATTTTTGTAGCTCTGAAATCTCCCATTTGATGCTGGAAATTATGTCGACAAAAGTGTGTCGACACAGGTGGGAAATCATATCGATGTCGACAGTTTATAAAAATGGTTATAAAAATCAAAGTTGTCAGTTCTATTCACACTAATAGAATCGCTCATGAATAGTGAGTAATATCTGCTGCAGTTCATTTAGGGCTGGACGATAATTCAATATTATCGTTTAGTCTTTCAGTGGGATTATATTGTGATCATATGGTGATTTTGGGATATCGAGACGCACAATTCTGCTGTCTGAACTGATGAGAACAAGCAAATTTTATTTAGAAACTCAGACAAAATGAAGTATGGTAGGAATATTATGTGAAAATTTCAGTTTAGTTTGACATCACACCAAACATTACCATTCGGTTCAATATGATGAACATTAATTTGATTATTTAACGTGATTTCACTTATGTGAGCCATATCGTCATATATATCGATATCGTATATAATCCTTAAGATGATCATGATATTGATTTCAACCATATCGTCTAGCCCTAAGTTCATTTGTGTTTGATTTTAAAGTAACTTGCTAACAACAACAGCTGAGTATGGTTTGATGGTACATGAAGGTACCAGAAATATGGGATGATCAAAGTATATTAGTGATTTATTTTTCTGAAAATATAGAGTTTTGAAAATGAAACCAATTCAATCACATTTCCCTCTCGGACGCACATACCCATCCACATTTCAGCAGAGGGGTCAGAGGTCACGCAGAACACCTCCTGTGCATTTATTGGACTCTGTGTGACTGTGATGACATCATGAATATGTATATGACTGATGTGTGTCTTTGATCCAGGACGACCATCTTGGTGACCGGAGCCTTCCTGGACGCCTTTCAGAAGGTGGCAGACATGGCGACTGGAACCAGAGGTACGTGTATACACACACACACACACACACACACACACACACACACACACACACACACACACACACACACACACACACACACACACACACACACACACACACACACACAGCTGGATCGGGCTCTCAGCCATCTGACTGTTTTCAGCCAGAGGCATCAACAGAGAAATCACTCTGAGATCAAGTGTGTGTATGTGTGTGTATGTGTGTTTTGTGTGTGTGTGTGTGTGTGTGTCGTCATGTAACGGATACAAGAGAAACCTCTTCCCACTTGATCTCTGTCTCTTTTCCTACATTTTCTGTGTGATCTCTCTCTCTCTCTCTTCATTATTAATAGCAAGATCATGAGGGAATTAATTACCTCCATTAATGCCCTGTGGACCCAGCTCTGTGTGTGTGTGTGTGTGTGTGTGTGTGTGTGTGTGTGATGTAATATATTGAAACCATTAAGGAGTGTTGTACTAAGGGATGAAACAGTCTAGAAAAATGTCCCAGGGGAATCTCACTGCATCCCATATTCTCCCTTTTTCTTACTTTCTTTATTTTTTGTCTCTGTCTGTCTGTCTGTCTGTCTGTCTTTATTTCTTTGTCTCTCTCTTTTTGTCTCTTTGTGTCTCTGTCTCTCTTCTTTCTCATTCTCTCTCTCTCTCTCTTATAAACCAGTGACACAATGACACCTCATGTAGAGCTGCCTCATTTAACCATGGCTAGGGTTACACACACACACACACACACACACACACACACACACACACACACACAGACAGTAGGCCTACAGGAGGTTTTGTTAGTAGTGCAGGGTGGAATTACCTCTTCACTGTCTATCAGTACTACTACAGTAACAGGAATAATACTAATGAATTAATATGCTCTCTTGATCACCCAGGGGGGACTGTCTGTCTCCTCTGGCTGGCTGCAGGTCAGCAGCTGGTTGAGCAGGTAGAGGTTCAGTGTGTTGCTCAGAGACTCTCAGGCAGCTGTGGACACAGAGGGAATCGAACCCGAGACGACCCGCTAACCTCTAGACCGTCCTGTCGCCCCGTAGATAAACTCTGTTTCTAATAACAGCAGAGTCTAGAAAGCTGCAGAGTCTCTGCAAAATGCTGTTCAAAACAGCAGTAGGAATATATTTAAAGGAGAAAAAATGCATGGGAAATGCATTCAAAATAATTGGTGAAAAGATATAATCATCAGAAACTGGTTTAAATGGTAGGTGAAATCCAAAGTGTAATACAAAAGCAAGTGTATAAAAGTGTGTTTTGAGAAGTGATTTTAAAAGTTGTTAGTTTGCCTTAAGTCACATTGCTTTTTGCTCGCTTTTCATCTGGCCAAAGTTTCAAAGAACAGGCTGCCCGCTGGTAATATGATGGAATTTAGAAAGGTGCATTCCAGACACGGGTGTAGAAATTAATTGATTTATTCTTTGGAGAAGTCCTAGCCCGATCTTCAGACTGAACGTCCATCTGGTTCCACTCCATTATTCAGCTCGACAAAATCTGAAGAGTGGAGGGGTGACATGACAAAATTTCACACAAATGTCTAATAGGATAAAATGATGAAGTGATGACGTTTTATATCCAAAAGTTCAAAGGTCAACTTCACTGTGACATCATAATGTTTTGCTTACCACTGTAGCTGAGAAAACCATCTTGGGTCATTCTACAAAAACGGTGGAAGTGCTGTCACTTACTTTTGCAGACCTTTAAGTTGACCTAATAATCACATTAATTATATATGTTCAATAAATAAAGGCTGTCCTTGCAATGATAAAACAAAGTTTATTGGTGGAGGCATACAACCGTGAGGCGGTTATTTCTAGTTAGATCGTGGAAGCGCTCTGTGTGTGACGTGGTTAGGATGGAAAGTCATGGAAAAGTCATGGGATTTTACATGAGGGAATCTGAAGGAAGGACCCAGGAGCTGGTGGCTGAGAAGCTGTCTGTCTGTCTGCAGCACTAATGCAGGATAGATGCAGTGTAAACACACACACACTCAACATCCAGTGTGTTTGTACTTTAATAATGGAGTCAGCTGCTGTCATGATTGTGTAAGAATGTTCTAATGAGCAGCCTGTGTGTGTGTGTGTGTGTGTGTGAGAGAGAGAGAGAGAGAGAGAGAGTGTGTGGTGAATCACAACCGCTCCCCTTTGCAAAAGGCTGCAGAACCTGCCCTGTCATGTCTCTCTCACTCTCCCTCTCTCTCTCTCAATTCAATTCAATTCAATTCAAATGAGCTTTATTGGCATTAAATACAACAGTATCTGTTGCCAAAGCAAAACAGTGATAATCAAGAAAAAGTAGCAATAATAACAACAAAGATAATTGAACAATAGATAAATAAATATAGATAAATAGATAAATAAATATCTCTCTCTCTGTCTCTCTTGCGCTCTCTCCCCCTCTCTCTCTCTGTCTCTCTCTCTGTCTCCCTCTCTCTGTCTCTCTCTCACTCTCTCTCGCACTCTCTCTCTCTGTCTCTCTCTCTCTGGCTCTCTCTCTCTCTCTCGCTCGCTCTCTCTGTCTCTCTCTCTGTCTCTCTCCCTCACTCTCTCACACACACACACTTTGTAGTGAGTGTGCGTGTGTGTGTGTGCTCAGACCATGGAAGCCCAGTCAGTGTGTCAGTAGAATCCCATCTCTGTGTCAGACACAGGACGGTTGCAGGTTCCAGTCCCGTCACAGCCAGTGTCTCCACTTTGAGCAAGGCACTAACCCCCCCCCCCCCCCCCCCCCCGCTCCTGGCTGACCTCTGACCCCTGAACTGTGGTCTGAAAGCGCTGTGTGGAAACAGAGGGCGAGGGGCTCTAAAAATACAACAGGAGAAAGTCATTTCTGCTAATATGGCTGCAAAATGAATCATGCATAATCTTGTTATGATTTTAGTTTTTGCCGTTCAAAATGTCAGAATATCTGGAATATCTTTGAAATAGCCAACATGTTGATATAAGATGCAAAAGCTGCTGTACAGTAATTTATAATTTCCCCACATCATCAACACTAATAAATCCTTACTTCCTTGTTTATCTCTGTTTGGCTCAGTCCTGGTTTAGCCCTGTTTGGCTCTGGCCTGGTTTAGCCCTGTTTGGCTCAGTCCTGGTTTAGCCCTGTTTGGCTCTGGCCTGGTTTAGCCCTGTTTGGCTCTGGCCTGGTTTAGCCCTGTTTGGCTCAGTCCTGGTTTAGCCCTGTTTGGCTCAGTCCTGGTTTAGCCCTGTTTGGCTCTGGCCTGGTTTAGTCCTGTTTGGCTCTGGCCTGGTTTAGCCCTGTTTGGCTCTGGCCTGGTTTAGCCCTGTTTGGCTCAGTCCTGGTTTAGCCCTGTTTGGCTCAGTCCTGGTTTAGCCCTGTTTGGCTCAGTCCTGGTTTAGTGCTGTTTGGCTCTGGCCTGGTTTAGCCCTGTTTGGCCCTGCAGTGGAAACAGATCTCCTGCCATCTGTTAGCTGTTAGCTCACTGTCTAATACGGCCTTTAAACACAGGCATGTTGACCAAGCACATTCCACTGCAGTGTGTGTGTGTGTGTGTGTGTGTGTGTGTGTGTGTGTGTGTGTGTGTGTGTGTGTGTGTGCGTGCTAGTGTGTGTGTGTGTGTGTGTGTACGTGTGTGTGTGCACCTGTGTAGAGTGTGTGTTTTTACAGCTGTCTCCTCCTCTCTCCTCCTCCTCCATTCTCTCTCTCTGGCCTCTTCACCCTGTCAGCTGCTCTCCGTGTGTGTGTGTGTGTATGCATAGTGGAGAGGCACAGATTGGCCCTTCTAAAAGTCAGCTGTCCCATCTAACACACCAAACTCACACTCACTCACTCACTCACACTCACTCACTCACACACACACACACACACACACACACACACACACATACAGAGCAGTGTGGTGACAAGTGTTGACAGCGTGTGGACACTTAATTGTTTTCTCCTTTTCAGCTCCTCACAGCACCCGCAGGGGAGAGTGTGTGTGTCTGTGTGTGTGTGTGTCTGTGAGTGTGTGTGTGTGTGTCTGTGTGTGTGTGTCAGAACCGGTCTGGTGGCTTTGTGCATGGGTTCTATGATTGGTTTCCATGGAAATGCCCACGTTCTCATCTTACCGTTAATTCGGAAACTCTAGTACGCTGAGGTGTGTGTGTGTGTGTGTGTGTTTGTGTTAACTAGAGTAGCAGTCCTCTGCTGTTGGCCAGTTGGGGGTGCAGTGCCTTGCTCGAGGGCACCTCAGTGGTTCATGACACATGATTTGATTTGAATCTACCAGTATCACTGTGTGGGTTAAATTAAGGCTGTAGGAATGAATTTCAGAACTGGAATTTCAGTCAAACGTCAAAAGATCCTAAAGAATTCAAGTCCCGACCGCGAATGCATCGGTTTCGTTTTGTTTGGTTTTTCCCAGCTGGTTGTGAACGCCTCACCGGCTCCACAGACTCTTCATTCTCTGCTCTTCTACCGGCCGGCTAGTTTGTTGTTAGCACACACATCATGGCAGAAAGCAGGCAGCCTGACCAGGAGATTCAAACTCCTGACTCCTCCAGGTCATGTTTCACTCACCCACTGATTTACTCTCATCTTCTGTCCTCAAGACTTTAAACAAAACACAGACTCAAACCTTTCGGTAAATTGGATAACGAAAAAAACAACTCCGGATAGAGTCTCTGCCTGTTCAGAAAGCTTTCATGTGTCAATATTATGTCAGTTTTGTCATTAAAATCTGCATTTCAGTTGAATTTGAGTGTCAATAGTCATAGTCAAGTTGACAGCCTTAGTGTTTATCAATCACAGAACTAGAATGCCCTTTCTGTTTCTGTTTCTGTTGTTTCTGTTTCTTCTAGTTCTGTGTTTGTTTGTCTGTGTGGTTAATGTAGAGCTAGTTTGCATAGAGATGTAGAGCTAGTTTGCATAGAGATGTAGAGCTAGTTTGCATAGATAAGTTACCAGAAGTGTTGATTTAGCTTATTCTGCTTAATACCAGTGGTTATAGAGCTGGGCAATAATTCTATATTATTGTTTATCGGCTTTCAATAGAATGATGTTGTGATGAAATAATGATATTGATCCGTTTTCTAAATTAACGCTAAAAAGCAAATACTAATTAAAATAGATTTGAAACACATTAGGGAATATTACAGTTTTAGCAAACTTTATATTCCCCTGCAGTTCAGTACAATTAAATTAAATTTGATTATTTAACATATGATTTTGCCTATGTTAGTAGATATTGTTTTATATTCATATTGGAATAATTTCTTAGGATTATTGTGATATTAATTTTCTCCATATTGCCCTAAGTGCTTTTCACTGGTTGTTGGCTTACACCAGATTGAGTTTAGATCAAATTAAATCACATGTAATTCTATTCTGTTACTGTCCAGTAGACAGACAGGGAGACTGAGGACGGAGTGGACGTCATGTACTGATGACGCTGTGGGTTTGAACCCAACTCATGACCAGCGTCACATGACTGAAGCTCCGTCTCATAGGAGGCAAAACAAATGTCACACGATGCAGAAAAGTCTGTCAGACACAACGTTTAAAACATACTGCACTAACATGCAGAGTGGTTTTACCTGAAACCCCCCACTGAAACCATGTAAACTGATTCCTGAATAATCTAATCTAAACATCTGTGAATAGATGTTTTTCAGTGTTCATTAACATATCATGATTTTGTACGTAAACAAACACTAACACTTTTTCACACAGTCATGCTGTATTTGCATAGTTTAACCATGTTCACAGTGCATTCACATATTGACAGTTTTGGATGTAAATCTGTTGGTGAATCTCCATCTGTCTGTAGATGCTCCTGAGACTCTTAAGCCTGTAAATCTGCAAAGAATCCACAAATGCCATGCTTCAGAGATACATGACACTGTTTTAATGAAGCCATTTGAATGGTGTGTTACACTGTAGGTACATTATGTATTAGGGAGATTTCCATCATGAACCTACACAGTAATATTGTGTACTTACATACTTTTCCATAGGGTGCTGCACAGGTTACACTGGAATAAGGCCACTGTTAAGTAAAGTTTTACACCAAAATATGTTTTGGAGTTTACAGAGTATATAAGAAGTTTGGTGACATGTTTCAGCTGTTGATAACCAGCATGTCTTGCTGTTTGATTAAAATAACTGGGCTATCTGTAAATGGTTACTTACTTATGATGTAATAATAATGATGATAATAATAATAAAATGGAAGTTAAAGTTGGCAGTAATCTTGTCAGCTGCTTTCAAACCAAGTTCCTCTTTCTTTCTCTCCCAGTGATCACACATGACTGGTTACCGTGGTAAC
>NW_027284928.1:7500-13651 GCF_046629955.1 Centroberyx affinis | reverse complement strand
CCTCTCTTGCCAAAAAGCAGTTAGCTAGTTAGCTAGCTAACAGTTTGTTCAGGTTAACTGAGCTGACTCTTCTCAAGCTCCAACTCTTCATGTTTTGGAGTAGAGACTAGGGCTAAAGACAAGACAGTTTACTGTGTCACAGTAACCTACATTTGGAAACAAATCCACCTTATCACACTATTCACTTTTACTGAGAACGTTACTGAATGGATCTACAGCCACACCACAACAAGCTGACTCAGCTGCTCTCTGCTTCTAGTGCTTCAGACACATTTACACTTTATTCACTAACAGATTCTTTGGAGTTTAGCAGTAGAGACTATAGGGATTAATAAAGGGCTAAATGAGACTATTCACTTTTAGCTCTAATGTTAGCATATGGATCTACATTCACAACATGTATTTTTTTCCAATGTCTTCCTGTATTCACCAAGCCAGCAGCCAGTCCTCCAGTCAGACTTAAAGGATAAGGCTGGTGTTTTTTAATGCATTGCTTTAACAAATCCTATGAAAATAACAACATCAACAATGCGTTTGCTCTCTTCCCACGTTCCGTTTTTAGCCGTCAACCCGGAAGTCAGTGGCTCCGATTGTAAGCTAAAAACCTTTAAATCCAGCTCACAAAGACATAGTTTACATTTTAAAAATCGCTAACTGTTACCATGAAAAGTCAGGCTGTTGTAGTTTTTACCAAATCACATTCAAATAGGAACAAATTCTTCATTACGCCGGGGGACTATTTTCTGTGCTACGGAACTACTTTCCTGAGATGGAAAACGTGTTTACAGTCGGCTTATTAAGTCGTTTGAGGAGAAAGTGGTCCGGCCCGGTGCATGGTGATGATGAAATATGCTGCAGAGCAGCAGCATGGCTCTGTGACGGGTTTTAATGTTTTTAATACAATGGAGTTCTATGGCTGCTGGGACGTGGCTGCACTGGGCAGGGGCGGACTTAGTGATTTGGGGTCCCTAGGCAAAGGCAAGCATGGGGCCCCCTGAATCCCAACCCTCTCCCTTTTTAATCCTTTCTACATATTACCATCAAGTTGGGGCTGAGAAAATTATGCATGCAAGGGCACTTTCTGTTGTTTTTCTGCCCCATTTGTGTAGCTTGCTTTGTTTGTTTTGGTGTTACTTCTCTCTCAGCTTCTGATGCAGTGGCAAGAAAAATTTGCTTAATTACCAAAATAGTAACAAAACAGACAAGTAGCATAATCGCACTAGAAGTGGAATAACCCACTACAGCCTGACTGATTAGGGTGGGTGACCATGACTGAAGATTGAAATAATTTATTGTAACAAAAAGTACATTTATTTTATATTGATTAAAAATAAGTTTACATTAGTTCTATTCTTGTCTTTTTTGGGGGCCCCCTGGCTGCCGGGGGCCCAAGGCGGTCACCTACCTTTGCCTAATAGTGAGACCGCCCCTGGCATTGGGCAGCGGCTACACGGACGAGACTTGTTGGCAAAACAAAATCATTTCTGATTTTGTTATTTTCATAGGATTTGTTGACGGTAAGCAATGCATTAAAAAACACCGGCCTGGTCCTTTAAGATGGAGTCTCTGTTGGCAGATTTCTGGCTCAAATCTCTGCTGTAACACTTCTGTCTTCCTGGTGGACCGCTCATTTTCATTTTGACGGTAACAGTAAATGTTCTGCCGTGTTATTTAGACTCCCACAGTTCCTTTCCTGGAACTGAATTTAGTGGCCAAGCAATAAGCTAAAATTCTGTTTACTTGCTGGAATTCCATTTGTTGCCTAGCAACGGCACTTTATTAGGGATCTGATCAGGAAGCATTGGGAACTGTTCATGCTGCAGGAGTCTAGAGTCAGCTGTGGAAGGGAAGAGACGGACATGTCAGGTCAGACTGTTAGAGCAGTGAGGCATGGATAACTCTCTCTCTCCTCATCTCTCTCTCTCTCTCCTCATCTCTCTCTCTCTCCTCTCATGTCTCTCTCTCTCTCTCCTGATCTGTCTTTCTCTCTCTCTCTCCCTCTCTCTCTCCTCATCTCTCTCTCTCTCCTCATCTCTCTCTCTCTCCTCTCGTCTCTCTCTCTCTCTCTCCTCATCTCTCTCTCTCTCCTCTCGTCTCTCTCTCTCTCTCTCCTCATCTCTCTCTCTCTCCTCATCTCTCTCTCTCCTCTCGTCTCTCTCTCTCTCTCTCCTCATCTCTCTCTCTCTCTCCTGATCTGTCTCATTCTCTCCCTCTCCCTCCTCATCTCTCTCTCTCTCCTGATCTGTCTTTCTCTCTCTCTCCCTCTCTCTCTCCTCATCTCTCTCTCTCTCCTCTCATGACTCTCTCTCTCCTCATCTGTCTCTTTCTCTCTCTCCCTCCCTCTCTCTCTCCTCTCATGTCTCTCTCTCTCCCCCCCCTCTCTCTCTCGCTCTCTCTCTCCCCCCCCTCTCTCTCTCTCGCTCTCTCTCCCCCTCTCTCTCTCTCCTCTCATGTCTCTTTCTCTCTCGCCCTCTCTGGCCTTCTTTACCTCTCTCACTTTCTTTTCTCTCTCCTCGTCTCTCTCCAGCCCCTCGCTCTCTCCTTTCCACATTCCATTTTTCTCTTTCACCCTTCATCGACTTTATCTTTCTTTCTCTTCCTGTCTCCTCCACACAGAGCAGTTTGTCAAAGCAGCAATCTGCAACTATTTTCACATTCAGATATCAAATAAATGTGATGTATTCTGCATATCAGTCAGTGTGTTCAGGCCTGAATCCCCCATTTGCCTGAAGCTGTCTTTTCAGTGATGTTGGACGTTTTGGGGCCCAAACCATTTCCACTTCCTGTGGGCGGGGCCAGAGTGTATATGTGTAGAATTATTTTCTACCTTGTAGCCAAACAATTCAAGGGCCATAATGGAAATAGCTGATGTGGTTTTAATGCTGCAGGCTTGTAGATGAACTGGATTTTTATTTATCAAATTAATTTGGTTTATTTTCAGACACAGACATCATATACCAACGTTATGATTGGTGAAACTGACGTTACAAACCTTTTCAAGCTGTTATAACACTTTAAAATCTAAATTCATTTAAATCATTTTAAGTGGTATCTAGAGCTGCAACGATTAATCGATTAATCGATTAGTTGTCAACTATGAAAATTAATCGCCAACTATTTTGATAATCGATTAATCGGTTTGAGTAATTTTTTAAGAAAAATAAGTCAAAATTCTCTGGTTCCAGCTTCTTAAATGTGAATATTTCCTGGTTTCTTTCCTCCTCTATGACAGTAAACTGAATATCTTTGGGTTGTGGACAAAACAAGACATTTGAGGACGTCATCTTGGGCTTTGGGAAACACTGATCCACATTTTTCACCATTTTCTGACATTTTATAGATCAAACAACTAATCGATTAATCGAGAAAATAATCAACAGATTAATCGATAATGAAAATAATCGTTAGTTGCAGCCCTAGTGGTATCAATTTCTGTTCTTCTTAGGATCGACACCAAACTCTGTGCGTCTCTGGTAGATCTCTCTGTCTGCTGAACATGCTAACACTTTAGCATACTGCATGTTAAGTACCTGGAGGCGATTAGCTTCACCCAAAGTATGAACATAAACCTTTTAGTAATCCAGAGTTGGTGTTGGTTTTTATTCTCTGTCCTTTAGATTCATAACCTCTGAAAACAAAATATTTTAAGTCCATTACAAATCAACAGAGAAAAACCTTCAGCTGTTTGGCTAACTTCTCTCACTTCCTGTGTAAAGAAATCAAGTCACGCTCCAAGTCTCGCGAGAAGAGAGATCTGCTGCTGTTTAAAGTCTGTTTCACCGATCCACTGATCGTTAAAATGACTGAACCATCAGCCTCAGAGCTGCTGCCAGTTCTCATTCTCTCCCTGTTAGCTTGATGCTAGTCGCCTACATTGACTTAACATGCAGTATGCTAACGTGTTAGCATGTTCAGCAGACAGAGAGATCTACCAGAGACAGAGAGAGGAGTTTGGTGTCGATCCTCTCGTCACATGTTGGGTGAGAAGACCGACAGGACAAACTAGACGTCTTTCAGTGGAATCATATTGTGATGATATGAAGATATTTTGATATCGTGACACATTTCTGCTGTCTGAATTGATGATGACAAGCAAATTTTACTTAAAAACTCTGATAAAATGAGGTATAGTAGGAATATTATTTGAATATTTCAGTTTTGTTTGACATCACACCTAACATCACCATTCAGTTCAATGAGATGAACATTAATTTGATTATTTAACGTTGTTTTCCATACATGAACCAAATCGTGATATATATTGATATCGAGAAAAATCCTTATGATTATCATGATATTGATTTCAACCATATCGCCCAGCCCTAGGACAAACTGACTAAAAGTCTGAGTCGCCCTTTGAAGGAAGACATGATGATGAGGATTTGGGTTTGATGTGGTCCATGCAAGACCTGCAGAACTACTGTGATACACATTTCCTTCGCTTTAATTAACCAAATACAATGCAGTGCACAAGGTACTGGGCTTAAAATGTAATCCTGAGTCTTGCATATAGGTGAAGTCCACACACACACACACACACACACACACACACACACACACACACACACACACTGTATGCCTTCTGACCTCGCCCTGTGTCTAACCCGACTCTGCAGCCTGTCATTAACTCTAAAATAAACCCTGGGTAAAGAGAGGAGTGGTCACTTTGTGTCTCGTTTGCCCCAAAATGCCCTCAAGAGTTTGAACTACAACACTGACGTTACACACACACACACACACACACACACACACACACACACAGGTGTCCTCACTTTATAACACATAACCGAGTCTTGACTAAAAACTAGCCTAGGCCGAACAAAAATACATACATACAAATACCTTCTCTCTTTAAATGTCTGGTTTTCTATTTATTAGATCACACACACACACACACCTATCTATGTTACACACACACACACACACACACACACAAATCGACTTCTAACCAGTGATGTAGTGTTAAATAAAGAGGTGACTCTGACCTCTGACCTCCAGCACAACACAAACACCAGTATGAACAAAAACTAAATGATATTCTCAGAGAAGTATTTCTGTTTTTCTCCCTTTTTTTTAATAGCCTATATATATCTCCGTCCCTCTCATCAGACTGAACTGTGTCTCGTGTGTGTGAAGCCTGGTGTGTTTCATTCATCTCAGACTGCTTCTTCCCATCAAGCAAAGCGTGAATCTCTCACCCGGGCAGTCGGTCTTCCCCGGGCCGCAGTCCGCGCCGCCGCTGCGGGGGAACGAGCTCCGGACCGCGGGCACGACCAGCAGAACCAGCAGGCAGGAGAACCGGGAGAACCGGGAGGCTGGAGCCATGATGGACGGATAGATAGATAGATAGATAGATAGAGAAAAGATGGAGGTATAGAGAGATAGAAAGCTTGGTGAAAAGAGATATAGACTATAGAGAGAGATAGAAAGGTAAAAAAGAGATAGGCTATATAGAGACAAATAGAGATAGAGAAATAGATGTGTAGAGAAAGGTGAAGCTATATAGGAAGAGATAGAGATGAATGGAGGTATATATAGAGAGATAGAAAGGTAAAAAGGAGATATATCGAGAGATAAGTAGATAGAAATAGTCTGTCCTTGTTTCTTCTTCCTCCCTCTCAGATCAGTGTCCTCCAGGTCGCTGCGAAACCCCCCAAAACACCGCAGAAGAAGAAGAAGACGAGGGCGAAGCTAGAAGAAGAAGAAGAAGAAGAATAGAAAAATAATAAATCCCCCCGCGACGGTTGGAATAAATCCCCGGTCAGACCCGCGCTGCTCTCCGGTCCGCTCCGGTCCGGGTGTTCAGGAGTCGGGCTTCATGGTTGTTTTTTGGGGTAAAAAAAGAAAACGAGGAGGATGAGCAGCAAAGAGCAGGCGGGAGGGGGGGCAGCATCCCAGGACAAAGCAGCAGCAGCTCTCTCTCTCTCTCTCTCTCCCTCTCTGTGTATCTCTCTCTCTCTCTATCTCTCTCTCCCAAACCCCCAAAAAACCTCTTCCAGTCTTATTCCAGTCCGGTCTGAGCCTCCATTCCCCTCCTCCTCCTCCTCCTCCTCCTCCCGGTTCAGCTCTCTCACACTGGGGGGAAAAAGAGGTGAAATCTCCGCGGAGGGAATGCTGATCCGGAGCCGGGTGTGTTCTCCTGTCCGGGCCG
>NW_027284928.1:0-2500 GCF_046629955.1 Centroberyx affinis | reverse complement strand
AATTTCAGGAGACAAACAGCAAGATTGGCTGTTAATACAGTTATTAGACTGTTAAGATACTGTTAATATACAGTTAATAGACTGTTAATAGACGGTTAAATTGTTAATTCACAGTTAGACAGTTAATAGACTGTTAATAGACAGTTAATAGCCCTGAAGAGTGTGTTGTGAAGTTCAGTTTGTTCTGGTCGGAGAACAGCCTCAGTTCCCATGAGCTGTGAAGTTCCTGAATGTGGTGATGTCATCATCTCCCCCTTTTTCTTATTGGTTCAGGTGTTTTCTCAGGCAGATAACACTGATAAAACATGTGTGTGTGTGTGTGTGTGTGTGTGTGTTGTGACTTGTTGAAGAAGGCATGCTGAGACACTCTGACTGTCACACTGATGGATTAATCAGGGTGAGAAACGACTCTAAACACATGGAAATGGTCTTATCCTCCCACACACACACACACACACACACACACACACACACAGACACACACACGCACACACACACACACACACACACACACACACACACACACACGCACACACACACACACACACACACAGAGGCATGCTGGCTTCAGAGCAGAAATGAAATCAAACCCTTCATGTTGTTTCTTTACCTGAAAAACCACAAACCAACCAGACACTTTAGAATAATTATACTAAACTTTATTTAGCTGATTTCTCACAGACAAGATTCCACATGCTGCTCCTCCACCAGCTGCTGCCGCAAGAACAAGAGCAGCTTGACAAGAGAAACTGGTGAGAAAAAAAAAAAAAAAATCAGGTTTTCCAGGTTTGTAGTCTTAGATCGTATCGGTCAGTAGAAACTGGATCTGATGATCTGGATCTTTTCACAGTGTTTTATTATATTACTGCTGTGCTTCTGGATCGGATACAAAATACAATAAAATAAGGGGAAGGACTAAAATAAACAGGTTTCAAAAGCAGTAAATATAACAAAATAAAAAAGATTAATAAAAATGAAAGATTAAAACAAAAATAAAAATTTAATAAAGTAAATAATAATAATAATAAATAAAGATACAGTGGTCTAAATGCTGTTTCAGAGGCTTTTCCACAAGACAAGAAGAAAAATGTGGAGGAAACTCTGGATCCTCCTCGTCATTTATTTGTTTTGTTTCTTTGGCATAAAAAAACAAAAAAAAAAAGGTCAAATGTTGCTGCTCTTTTATATTTTTTTCTGCTTTATTTCATCATTTCATCGCTCAGAGCAGAAGGAAACAGAGACAGAAACAACCTGATCGGTCAAATGTTACAGAACTAAACTGTGTGAGCGAGTGTTGAAGAGGAAAGATGATTAGAGAATAAGAATAATCTGAATAATAGTAATAAAAATTAATTGTCAATAATAGTAATAAGGGAATGATTGATTGATTGATTAATAATTTTTATTTCGAACATGTAAAAAATAAAAAAAACATAAAAACAAAACAAGAATAACAATAAGATGAAATAAACAATAAACCTATACAACAAACTCAATAAACAAATTCTCATAAACAACAAATGATACAACAAATATCCAACATCCATCTAAAAACTATCAAAACTATCTAAAAAATAATCAGTAAAAATCAATAATATTTACTTGTACAGCTAGGTTAAAAGTAAAAAGAGACTTAAGTTACTGAATATTGGTACAAAATATCATCAGTATCAGCCTTCAGAGTCTCATCAGTGGAACCGGATCTCCTGATGCTGAAGTCCAGCAGTGAAGATCTGAGCAGGTTGTTTTTCCGCCCAGCGACAGCCGGACCGCTCCGTCCAATCAGAAACCTTCAATTAACTGTCAGCTTCTATTAAGGACAAACGAGCAAGAAAATCCATTAAAGAGGTTTTTCCTGCTTCCGGAAAACGCAACGTCGGCAAGAAACGACGTTCTGAGCCGTGAGCAGAAGAAAAACAAAAACAAAGCACACAAAGGAGAGATGATTTATTCATTATGAATTTCACTCAGGCAGAATTCAGTGTTGGGAGTGAAATCAGTGACCCCATTAGCAGCAGCAGGACTCACCTGGTTCAGACCGGACTGACGAGACCTGATGAGTCTCACTCCAGTCCGGACGAGTGAGAGACATTTGTCAAAAGGAGACACGACTAGTTGTTTTTATTATTACCTCCAATATATTGCACATATTTTTTTATTATATTTTTATTGTATTTTTTTTCATATTCTGTATTATTTATGTTTATATTTATTTTAATTTAATTATTTTCCTATAATTTTTCTCCATGTTTATGTTTATTGTATGCACCTCCATACCAAGGCAAATTCCTTGTATTGTGAAAACTTACTTGGCAATAAAATTATGATTCTGATACCAAGGAGGTTTTGTTTTTGGTGCCGTTTGTTTGTTTGTTTGTTTGTTTGTTTGTTTGTCTGTTTGCAGGATTACGGAAAAAAACTACTGGCCTGATTTCATGAAACTTGGTGGAAGGGTGAAGCATGGGCCAAGGAAGAACCGGATCCAGATCTGACTCACGAA
>NW_027284927.1:0-14733 GCF_046629955.1 Centroberyx affinis | reverse complement strand
AAGTGAGTAAGTGACAACAAGCATTACCTTACATAAAAAGTGTGTTATTCATGTAATTTGGTATCTGTTGTATAGTATAAATTCTTCATGTATTTCTTAAACGTACGCATTAATGCAAAATGTTACCCATACATTTCTACTTAACATGTTCTTGTAATGTTGAATTTGTTGTTTTTTTGTTATATTTAATATGTCCCATTTGCTATATTCAAATTTATATACTATTCTCCTTTTTAACTATTACCCAATTATTTCACAGGAATCAACAAATTTTCATCTTATCTTAAAACCACATGACTACATTTTCTTTTTTTCTAATTTTATATGTGTTAAACGCACAGTATGCAATTTCTGCCGCTAGGGGTCTCTCAATCAAAACAATAACAAAAGACCTAGTTTGATGATGTCGTGAAGTAGTGTGGGATCATGGGAGTTGTTGTCTTCACCACCATTGCTGGTGAAAATCTATCTGACGTACGTTTAGTCACGTTTATTCACGTTTATTCACGTTATGTCATTTCATTCTAATGAAATAGCCGCAAGTAACGTTAGCTAACGTAATCTTAACTTGCTAACTTACCATTAGATGAGCCGACTACCCATACAGCTGTAGCTAACGTTATGTGGCGAATTCAATCGTGGGTTAGCCCAGCACTGTTATCCGTGGTCAAAACAATCATACTAAAAATAACTTTATGAGCGTGTTGAACGTTGTTGTAACGTTATAACGTTAACATACGCATTAGCTTGGTGGCTGGCGTGAGCCACTTGTCATAGTAGCACATCGTAGTAAGCTAGATCGATATTGAAATATATCAATAAATTAGGTCTCTACTGGATTACTGTGTTGCAAAATGGCATGCAATTAATGAAAAAAAATATGCTGTATTACTGTTAATGAGTATCGCCATTGACAGGCAACCAAATGAAACACACCGTTATCTGGAATAAAATTACGGATTTCTCTGGGTTTGAACATTGTCGGAAACATTTGGGATAATGTAAGTACACAACTCAACAAAATATATAACATAGGTATAGTCGATATTAGATAGTAGATATTTTAATGCGGAAATGTTACATATTATACCTTTAAAATGAGTTTCATAACCCTTGGGCCCTTGATACCTGTTAAAACTCCACTGGAAATGGATGACAATTAAATCAAATCCTCATATTCCCACCGCACCAATTGTTCTTGTTCTTGTTATTTGATTTTTTTATCACCGCTACTTCCGGCCTCCCTAGGTTACGGTTTGCCTCTTTAATCTTCATGCGCCCCCTACTGGTGTGGCGTGTAAATCAACGAGGCGGCTGCAGCGAGTATATATATATATATATATATATATATATATATATATATTTCGGGCAAGTGCCGTGTGAAAAAATCCCGGGGAAATACATCCGGCATCGTTCCCGCTCAGGTTTTTCCCGACATCTTGCGCTTCCAGGTGGGTAAAGCATTCGGCGAGTGGGTGGGGAGCGCTGTGTTGATGCTGCTGGTGCCAGTTTGGCTCAGCAACCACACTTAACAGGAACAGGCTGTTTGCTGCCTATTTCACAGAGTAGAGGGACCGAGACATAATGGCTGTCTATCAGCCCCTCTTCATCTGCATGACAATGAGACAGGTGTTGTGTGTGTGTGTGTGTGCGTGCGCGTGTGTGTGTGTGTATTTGAGTCAACGTCAATGAGGAGAGCCTCATCTAAGCTCAGGTGTTTTGTGTTTGTTTCCGCTCCATAATGAAGAAGTAATGAGCAGTCGGACAAGCTGTTGATTACCTTTTTCCACCAGTTCGCAGAGCGCTTGCAGATGGTTTGCAATTGTCTCCACTCAGGTATATGTGTGTGTGTGTGTGTGTGTATCTGTTTACATGTGTGGGAGTGTGTGTGTGTGTGTGTGTCGGAGCGAATGAGGAACGTATCGATGGGAGTTTCCATCTAAAACAAAAGGAGTTGGCGGCAGCCTCTTTACTCCGGGGGTGAATTGGGATTTCCTATGTAGTGAAGTACTAATAAGGCCATTGGACAGTGATGGATGATCTACTCCTGGGGGATAGACACGTCAATTGTTCTTTCCATAATGGTTTCCGCTGAAGTGAATCAATCTTAACTTTTGTGGGAGGATTTGTGTGTTTTTTATGTGGCATGTGTGTGAGCATGCATGCATAAAATATAAGTATGGAGAACAGTAAGAAAAAATTTTTTTTATTAAATATTGGATATCGGCCAATCATGTTGAGAGGTTCCTCCCTGACCACAGCTGCAGAAAAACGGTAACACTTTACAATAAAGGTACATTAAGTACTTAATTAACAGTTAATTAATGTGTCTGGTAATCATTTACTAATGGTGTTAATGTTAACTATGGTATTAATTGATACATTATTTAATAGTCATCTTTATAAACTATTAAATAATGTATAAATACCATAGTTAATATGAACACCATTAGTAAATTACACATTAGTTAACTGCTAATTAAGTGTTAGTTAATGCTTATTAAGCATTAACTAACCCTTAACTTAGTGACCCTTATTGTAAAGTTTTACCAGAAAAACTGTAAAACCGGCAACAAATTTAGATTTTATTCATTCAGTTATGTTCAATTATTATATTTGTGTTTATGTATTCTTCATTTAAAGGCAGTAATGTATCCCAGTTTCCCTACTATTGAATAGATGAGCTGCTAACCCTAGAAGGATTTCATTAGTCTGGATTCAATGGAGTTTTCAGACGCTTTTCTACTATGACAAGAATAAAATTCTGGAGGCAACACTTGTAAATATTTGCAATTTTTCCACAAAAACGATCAAATTTAAAGATATTGAATATGACCACACAATATCAGCTATCAGTGACTTAAAAACCCATATTAGTCGAACTCTGGATGAAAGTGCATCTGTTATTATGGTGGCGTTTTCAGGTTTTGTCAACAGTGTTTAGTGTATTTACTGTGACTATACTGAGAATACCTGAATCCAAGTACAGCATCTTCCTTTGGTGTAACTTTGAGCCCATGTGTTTTTTTTCCCTGTTCAGAAAAAAGGATGATCACTGAAGTATTCCCAGCAGCAGTTTCTGTGATATTCAGCATGCTTATTATCACAGGAAGTAAGTGTTTGTGAGTGTTTCATAATGGAAGGTCATTATAAAAAAAAAATCAATTTATTTTGGTATCTCTTTGGTGCCACTTTAGCACCATTTTTTTCCCTTGACTTCTGATTTTTACCAGTTCCTACAATTTGACTGCAAAAACAGCCATCTGAAACAAAGTGTATCCCTATGTTTCATTAGTTCAAGTGGGGTAGAGAGGTAAGTAGTTGGTTTTATGCCCAAACAGACTCTGATGATTGGATGGTAAACCTGCTACACTTGCTGCTAAATTTGTGTTTGCCTGCCAGATGGCTAGAGAAACTACTGGAATTGAGAGCGATATATCACTGTAGTGTGCTACGATGATTACTTTGCTATGTTAAAGGGGAAATAAATCAGGTTTTTACTGCCCCATAGCACAAAATAACCATAATATATATGCAGGGATTGATAGGGTTGTTGATCAATAACAATGACTCAGTGATAAATTGGTCAGCTGTTGAAATTTCTGGCTTTAAAACACATTTTCTGGCCTGTACTCTATTTTGGAACAAAAACTCCCCACCCATTAGAATTTCAGTACGCTCACAGTTCTCCCTTTCCCTAACTTTAACCAAAGTTTTAGTTGCCTAAACTAAACCGTAAATGATAAATTTACGGTTTATTTTAATATATAATCTGTCTCTTACATACCTGTAATACTTGGACCCGCAGACAATATTGACTCCAGAGTCAGCTGTCAGTTGTAACGGCGAGCTTTGTTGCCTCTTGCTGTTAACAATGAGTCCAAATGGGGTTTGTCAAAATATCTCAAAAAAGCCAGTCTGCGAAAAAGTTATGGTGACCAACCAACATATTTCGATCCACAGCCCATAAGGCAGCAGCACCGCACCATTTCCACTCAGTGGATACTCTTCTACCAAACTCTACTGTTTACAATCTGACCTGACCGTCCAGAACTAGATCACTCCACCAGTTCCACACTTTCACCCCACAGCAGTCTGTGCTGCGGCAGTGAAAAATAGTTATTCCCTGATTAGTGAAAGTTTGCGTTATGGCAGAATTGTGTCGTGTTGACCCTGTTTGGACTCATTGTTAGCAGCTAGAGGCCCAGCAACGGAGCTCACTGTTTCAACTGACAGCTGACTCTGGAGCCAATATTCACTGTGGGTCCAAGTACTACAGGTTTGTAACAGACAAATTATATATAGGTCCAAAATCGCTGCACTTATCCTTTAATAAAAGTTGTTTAATCCTTAGCTAACCTTAGCTAACCTTTTCAGATCAAAATGGCATGCTCAAGTCGTATTGTCACATAATCCAATTCATGGTGGAGGGACATAATGTTCATCTTATTCATATCGACAACATGTTATCTGCATTTCATTTGCAGAATTAGTGCTCATTTCCCAAAATTTCAGAGCATTTTTAATTGCTCAACGATGGAGGACTTTGCTACATCTACGAAGGCTAAAAAGCCTCATTCTCCAGCCAAAACAGCAAATGACAAAGCAGTATCATCACTCCAGTATTTAGCATGGTGATATACTGTATTACCTCCAGCTGGATCTCTGCTCTGATTAGCTAGCTTACTCCTCTACATTGTGAAAGTGTGACTTTGTTGTTTATGTCACTTACAGGCCTCCGTAGGTCAAGGGGCCAGGAGTGGAGTGGTGGGGACGCTGTACCTGAGACTTTGGAGGAGAAGAGTTCTATCAATGTTTTTACTACTCCCACTGGTTGCCAATGGAACTGGATAAAAGTCATAGATTACTTCTTCTTCTTCTTCTTTCAAGAAACTCACTATCACCCATCCCCTCCCCACATACACACACACACACACACACACACTTACTCTCGCATTTTCAACTACTCAACATTAGCTGCTTTCTTTTGGCTAAGCCTGCGGTGCTGACAGGCTGATGTGCTTTTTTGTGGGGGGAAAAATGAAGAATATGAATTGCATCAAGATATGAATCAGTAATAAAGATTAGGGCTTTGATTTGTACAAGTGAAGAGGAGCTCAAACATCATCAACCAAATTAACATCAAAGTCATCCTCGGCTCCTCTCCCAGGGTACTGCAGGCTCACAAGCAGCATGGCTCTATTTCATCTGAGTTCAGATAAAACACTCCAGTACCTGTGTGTGTGTGTGTGTGTGTGTGTGTGTGTGTGTGTGTGCTTGTTGGTTTCTGTTTTAGGGTTAGACCTATTGGTTTGACGATATATGGGGCCAATATTAGCCTTTTATTAAATATCATCTGATCAGGTGGAGGTTCCTGTCAGACCAAAACCTGACATGAAATTCAGTTTTCTTGCACATTTTATTGATTCTACTAATTCTGCAATAATGTTTTTCTAAATTAAAGGTAAAGGTAGTAATGTATCCCAGAGTTTCTCATACCACTGAATAGATGGGATGGGGCCACCATGTTTTAAAGAGCTGCTAACCCTAAAAGAATTCAGTGGTATGGAAGAGGGTTAGGGCCAAATGTGAAAAATGTATTTGAGTTGTGAGTTTAAAGTCAGATTTCTGAGTTTAAAGTCAAAATTCTTAAAGTCAGAATTCTGAGAAAAAAGTCAGAATTCTGACTTCAATCTCAGAATTCTGACTTTTCCCTCAGATTTCTGACTTTGAACTCAGAACTCAAACATATTTTTCACATGTGGCCCTGATCCTCTTCCATACCATGGAGACTTTTGGTGTCCAATGATGGTCTAAATGCTGTTTCAGAGGAGTACAATTCTGGTGGAAACTACTTCCACTTTTTGGCATGACTATGAAAAAATTTGAATTTGAAAAAAAAGTTGAATGTCAGCAGGTTCAATTCAAAAATATCAGTATTGTCCTTCAAAAACCCACTCTGGTCGAACCCTACTGTGTTTACTTGCCTCTGTATACATCTGTGACTTCATACATGTGCATCTGCTTTGTATTGATCCCTTTCATGTGTTTTAGTCAGTCTGTCAGATAGCTCATCGTTGTCGGAGCTGGTTACCTGGGCCCAGCTGTGTGTCGCTGACTTGTACACCTGTGGTTTGTCTTTTAAGGCCAGACCACGTTATGCCACGTCTGTTAGCACGCTAGTATCAACATCATCATCAAAGCCTGCAGCTGCCAGTGACATTCCCAAAGCAATGCTTTGATCCTGTAAAGTTTGGCTTTGCTTTTTTAACATCTCCACTATTTGCCTAAAAAGCTGTGGCAGTGGTTTTATCGTCCAAACGGCTGCTAAAGTTACTTTTATACCCCAGGAAGAACATTTTTGAGCCTTTATTCATGGAGGCGGAAGTTTCCTGAGCACGCATGGCCTTCGCATTTTTTATTTACCAAGGCTGACGGAGCATACTCTCTCTCTCTTTTCTTTTTTTTTTCAGATTAGATTAGATGAAACTGTAATGATTTCTGTGGGGAAATGGGGCCATTGCAGCAGCAGATAACAGGATACAGCAAAAGAAAAATAGGGTCTAAATAAGATAATACCCCCCAATCGGGGGTATTAAATGTAACAACACCTGAATATATTTAGTAAAAGTATATGAATGAATTTTTTTTTTTTAAATGTATATGAATCTACAGCACATAAGCAGGGTGAGCAAGTACAGCATATATGCTGAGATATTGTTGACTTATTGCTGTTTATTATTTAAAAAAATACAAAATAAAAAAAGACAAAATTTGAGCATATGAAAAGAAAGAATTTACAACATATATACATGATGTGCACATTTCCGCAACACCCTGCTTTGCATTCAGGACCAAACGACTTTCTCCGTCACTTGCTGCCATGGTTTGCTAATATGCTAACGTTGAGTAGAAGAGCTAGCAAAAGAAGTACAATCTTTGATAATGCTACGTTAACCTTCGCTAATGTTAGCTTTCTGTCGAGTTTTGACAGTTTGCTAAGCACTTACACGTACAACAGACTCATTGGCACATCTCAATCAACTGTGACACACTTTATGACCCAGACTTGTGTTGCCACCATAGTAAATAACCCTTAAGGCCCAAACGCACCTCATTTGATGCGCGTCAATTGATGCTCCTATGGCATCAGGTTTGAAATGCCAACACCACAGAACCAGCAGTATTTTGGGAAAAGGTCGCTATTTATATGTAGGCAGGCACAAGTTTGTATGCTTTACAGATACCCCCCATTCATTTTCTATATATTTCTATTTGAGTAGCTATAACATTACGTTACATAAGTGCTGCTGCTGCTTTCGTCAGTTGGTTGGCAGTAGAACACCGGTAAAGCCACTGGGGAGCTGCCATCTCATTTCATCTTTTATTTTTTCTTCCAGGTGGGTGAAAGTCACATAAAGCTAATCATAACTCTATACTATGTTAATTAATTGCTGTTGTTAATTGCGGCCAGTCAGTAGTTTGCAGTCGTTTTTGGACTTCGTTGATGAGCTTCTCCTCGTCCATGCTTTGGCTGCTCCTCAAGTCGGCTGGCTAACGTCAGTCTAGTTTGATCAAGCTCTGATGTCAGTTCCCCACTTCTTCTTTTTTGGTTTTACTGGCGGACTACGCCACCTACTGTACCGGAGTACTCTCCAGCTTTGGTCGCTGGGTCCTCATTTGACGCTCCCGAAATCGAAACAAGGTCGGAGTAGGGGCGTCAAGGCACCGCGTTCGGCCATTTAAAACAATATTTGTACTTCAAAACGCATGCGCCAGATGCTTTCAGTGCGTTCCAAATTCCATGACCACCATTTTATGCTGTACTAGCCAAATTAACATGGCAAACCGTGGAAGGACCGTTCTTTCCATTGAAGTTCTGTGGTCATAATGGTAATTATAGAGGGACGGGTCATTCGGGGCCATTACTTTGTTCATCTTGTGGGGAAACAACCTTCAGCACCTCTGGTTTGCGTCGCCTGGCGTGTCTTTTTTATGCCCCGCACAAAAGCTTTTGTCTTGTTCACTTATTTCTGCCAAACGCACATCTGTTGTTTTCAGTGCCTGGCCACTTCATGCCTCCCACTCATATCAATTTTAAGCTTTCCACACAGCAGGGTCACTATTTTTTCATTGTTGAAGTGATTGAATAAAATGTGCTCGTAACTAATTCACACATCTTGCAGCCCACCTGCAAATTCACCTCGAAACGAAAAAATAGCATTGAGCAGTACCGGATCCATTCTTCCACCGAAGGAATTTGCAGTGAAGTATAAATGAAGCCTTAGCCCGAGATAAGAATACATCTTTTCCATTAGCATATCACAATGACCTACTTAATAAGTCATTGTCATATGCTGGATGTAATATGATCCCCCTTTTCTCCGCTTCTCATTGGCTGTCACCAGATAGCGTTAGCCTCCCTTGGATCTGATTGGACGGACGATCTAAGGGACTACCTGTCTCCGCTGGATTTCCATCAGGACTTCAATCTCTGCTCAGCTCCATTGTCTCCTCTCCTTATCTGGCTTCTCCTACAGCCGCTAGCACTAGACTGCATTCCCTTTCTGCTCCCCTCTATTTACACCTGTGACAGTTGAATACTACTTTATAAGGTTGTACTGCCGGACACATTCAAAGTCTGTTATATCCTAACCCTGTGCATTATGTTTTTTAAGCCAGCCAGCCGAGATATCTCTGTCTGGTGTGCATGCTAACGCTTTAGCATACAGTATGTCAAGTAATTGTGGGCGATTTGCATTATTATGCCCTAACTTCTGAAAACAAAATCTCAATTTTCATTATTAGTGAAGTCCATTATGAATCAAAAACACAAAACTTTAGCTGTTTAACTTCTCTCACTTTCTGTGTAAACAAACAAGTTGCGCTCGAAGTGCATTATTTTTGTCATATTTTATGTCGTTTTTATCAGTCCCCTAAACAAGCCTGGTAGGTTTAGATGAATGTCATTAAAATTGATTAACCATGCAGCCTTAGAGCCTCTACAAACCAGTAATCCCAAAAACAAACAAAAATCCCATTAAAATTAGTTAAGGGAGTTATTAATGGGGGAGACCCCATCAAAACCACCTTAAATACCCCATAATGTTTGACTGCTTACTTTCTAATTTAATGTAAAATGCAGGGAGTCAGGAACTTTCCATTAATAACTCATTAATAACCTGCAAACCTGCATAAAAAGCAGGAAAAATCCCTTAATTTCTAGTGTCTCCACGAACCAACTATGAATAAATCCCTTAAAAACCCATGATACTAACCTTCTTTTTTAAGGCTATGTTATTTTTAATGGACAATTATTGTTTATGGTATGTAATGTTTATGTTAATGTGGACATTTCAGGGATAAAATTAAGGGGTTTGCTTTCATAGTGAATTAGCTGCTATGCTAACATACTGTATGCTAAAGTGTTAGCATGCGCACTGGACAGAGCTATCTACTGGACTCTCAGAAATTATTTTGGTGCCAATCCTCTCATATACTGGTGACCAATGGGCCAAACTCCCAAAAACTCAGTGTAATATTGACTGGGAACTGGGAACGTGTTCCACAAATCTCTTTGGCTAATAATGATAGTGTGTGAATGGCCACGGGCGGAGGGGTGGGGGGCAATAAAATTGATCATTCCTCTTCAAAGAGCCTGGGAGAACCCCGCAGGGTTAAAGGAAACGGGGGGCCACACACACACACACACACACACACACACACACACACACACAGCAGTTGAATCCATGCACACAGAACAACCAATAGTACACATATAATTTCAAAAAGCAGCAGAAAAAGTTGACATGTGGTTTAAAATAAGATAAATATGAAAATTCAGTATCAAAAGAAATGCAATTACTTCATTCCATTTAATGCCATTTTCCACACATTCGTCCACGTGTTTCAGCCTGCAGAGAAGCAAATGGTGTTTTTGGCTGGCTCTAGCCCCCACTCCAACCCCCCAACCACACACACACACACACACACACACACACACACTCACACACACGACCTCCTCTGGTGTCTTTGTTTATGGATCACCTCCACAGTTGCAGAGCCTGATAAGGGAGCAGATGGCTTTGATACACCGTTTGTTTGTTTGTTTGGGGTTGTTCGAGTGTGTGCGTGTGTGTGTGTGTGTGTGTGTGTGTGTGTGCACTCGTACCGGTGGTTTCCCTCCAAATGGCCATGTGCTGAGTTGAGTCCGGTCTCCGCCATTTGACCAGTGAAACCCTGTGACTAACACCAAGGAAAAGCCTCAAAGATCTGATCTCAAACACTAGGAGGAGGGACATACCCAGGGGGCTGGAAGACAGTCACAGTACTTTTGCTGAAGTACAGTTTTGAAATACTTTCTTGTGTGTCTGCAGTGCATTCCTTTAGTCCACTGCTGAAAGTTATTTAGTTTGAATCTTAAAATATTTTTATTTTTTGTAATAAATCTACCAATGGGGTGAGATCATTCCAGTTGTTTTGTCGAGAATTTTCTTGAATCATCTTCTTCATACTTGGGTTGGGTGATCTATCTTAGTCTTAACTGTTTCAAGATATTGCTATCAGAAAAATGTATTAATAATAAAATAAGTGAGACAACGTAAACAAGTGGATTTATCTCAACCCCAATGGCAGATTTTTCCCTTTTTTTTTTTTTAAAGAAAAATAAGATTGCAAAGCTGAATATGAGACTAGGTGACTGTTATTCAGAAATAACACACCTCAGAAAGCCTTCATTGTTCCATGAGAATGAGTACTCAACAAAGCCATGTAATAAAAAATTGAATAATAAATCTGCATAAGTATGCAAATTAAGTAAAATAAGTCTCATACATAATCCTTGTAATAATGTCACTTAAAATTAATTTACAGTGTAAATGTAATCTGTAGCTTCTGTAACATGCAGCAAGAAATAATACAACACCTATTTGTAATAGTATTTACATAAGCTGTTGTGGATGAATGGGAAAATACATTTGAATGACTTTTCTTTGCTGTATCCTACTATCTGCTGCTGCAACAGCCTAATTTCCCTACAGGGATCATTAAAGTTTAATGTAATATAATCTAAAAAAAAAAAAAAAAAGTGAGTGTGCTCTGTGAACCTTCCATTGCTTAATAAAAATACATATCAATGTGTTTGATGTGTTCCACAAAGCTCATGTTGACCACTTTCCCCCCCAAGGTTGGCATCTGTTTATGTTGTTTGTTCACGCCTCTCATTGGCCATGTGTTGGGGAGAAAGCTCATGTTACTGGCAAGAGTTTTTGAGCACTTTGGAAAAACCCTTCAGTAGAATAGGAGAGGAAGAGGTAAAGGAACTGCATTCTATTGCCGTGCATTCTCGATTGGAGGATTGTATCGATAACCAGTGAATACGGTTAAATTTTTCAGGAAATTTAGTGAAACGAGCAAAAAATGTAAATAACGTGCTCTGAAATCTGTTTCTCCACCAGGATTAGGTGTAAGAGACCAGACTAGAAACTGGAAGCAGTTTGACATTTGAAACTGAAATGACATTATTCATCATAACCACATCACATGATCTATATTTCAGAGCACATTTATAATCACTCAATGTCATTACATATATAGCATGTCTGACACAGGAATTAACTGTCATGCTATCAATAGGATTACAGCCTTAACTCTTTGTCTTAATAGCTAAAACTATTAACTGTTAATAATGAAATATGAAGTCAAAAGTACACTGCTTGTTGAGGTGTGAGTGTTGAGAGTGTGTGAAATAAAATCAATCAGACACTTTGCTGCAATATGTTTCAAATAAACAAATACATTTCTATAAAAAGGAAAATTCAAGCCATTAAATAATGTCATTTATATAGGAGATTCTCCATTTTTAGTCTTGCCAAACTGGTGGAATGAACATGTGCATCAAGGGAGAACTTAGCCTGTTATGCTCTGATGCCGTCCACTTACCCATGCCACATATCTTTGAATATCTTTTGAAGGTTCTGACATACATATTATCATTTACATTTCATATCCAGGAACTCTTGAGTCGTTAAAAATGTGTTCCAAAGGACACTGTCGCCACTGTCGTATCGACTGTGAACACTCATGTCATGCCTGCGGTCCACAGTAGGGAGCTGACGGCAACATCTGGGATTATTAAAATATTATTTCAAAATTATTGTCAAAGTTGTACGGGCGCTGTTGCCCCCCACTTGCATCAGTTACTGTAACTAACAGTTCTGCAGCTGCGTGAACCTGAAACTATGATTGGCGGTTTTCCCCATTCAAAACAGATAGAGAGCCTTGTAACAACGCATTATGTAATAACACCACATTATGTAATAACACCGCATTATGTAATAACTCGACAAAATGTAATAAATTCTCACTTCATTATGTAATAACACCCACATTTTGTAATAATCTGCCGCATTTTGTAATACACAGCCTGAACGCAACATGTAATAAATTTCCCCGCATTTTGTAATAAATTATTACATATTGCGGTGGTTATTACAAAATACGGGAGTTACCCTTTTTTTTTTTATTAAAATGTAATAATATGGTGCATTATGTAATAACCAACCAAAATGGATGTCTTCATTCATAAAAATCGTTATAACATTATAACAACAATGTTTATTTTATGCATTCTAGCATGAATCAAACTGACTCAAAATTCATTTTAAAAAGACACTATTAGTTCAGTAGATTAGTATCTTTCATTGGTCAAAACTACATGAAGTGTCACTGTATTCCTTAGCTTAATAGAAACTGTACTTGAAGATTCATAGAGATATAGAAACTGTACGACACTGTGTTATAGTGTTATACTGACACAAACATCTAAGTACTGGTACACACAAATGTCACGAGACACACACACACACACACACACACACACCCTCTCCTCTATATAATACTATCTCTGACTTGGATACACCAGAATAGGCTGGGAGATGTACGCTATATGAGGTCAGTTCATTTGCAGTAATAGTACATTTTAGCATATTCTCGGGCTATATATATATATATATATTTAAATACCCGGTAAACGTGTTTCACTCTGCTGTGTGATTCCACTGCAAGGTCGAGATTTATCAACTCCCGACTCCCGTTTCCCATCCCGTCCCTTCTTGCCCCCCCCCCCTCCTCCCGATGCCTTGGACTCCTGGCAAGATGCTTCCCCAACTGTTGGAACATATGGCGATCAGGTCCTGAGGAATGAGTGTGTGTGTGTGTGTGTGTGTGTGTGTGTGTGTGTGTGTGTGTAGACAGCGTTTGTTTGTTTGCCAGGGCCTAATCACGTACTCGTTAGCAATGAGATGCTACTTCTGCCTTGACACACACTCACACTCATCCACACACACACACACACACACACACACACACACACAAGTGTAAAATAACCAATTAAAACAACTAAAGCATGTAACAGCTTATATGTTACATACAAGGTGAGCTGTATGTGTGTGTGTGTGTGTGCATGGGTGAACTTGAGTTGTATGGGGGGGGGGGGGGGGGGGGAGCATGCTGTGACATTGATCCGACTGTTATTATAAAAAGAACTGGGGAAAGAGAAAGGGAATAAAAGGAGACTTTGCTGCAGTGTGGCGAGAAAGAGAAAGAGAAGCAGATATAAATATATATGTATATATATATATATATCTATATGCATATAGATATAGATCTATAGAGAACAGAGCGTCCCGAGGTGAGAGACACCTTGCCTGGGCTGTGAATGGCAGGCTAAGAGCTTTCCGTCTCGCGGGGAAAGCGAATAAGCCAACTTCTCCGACTTTATGGAGAACAACGCTTCAGCTCGCCGTTCTATAGAGTCGGGTTACAGAAAATATATTATACAGAATATACATGGCTTTGTGGGTTTTCTCCGCTTTATGTATTCACCACAGAAGCACACTCGAAGATAAAGATAAAGTCGCTAAGTAGAACTGTCCTTGCAGCACTGAAAAATGTTTATATTCTCATTACAATTCATCTATTTCCTATGTAAGAAAGACAAAGAAAAGGTGAAACGTATATTTTTGTATAGTCATCTTTATATATGTGTATATACAGTACAGCATGTGTGAAGGTGGGAATGTAAAGTCTACCTCTTTTTGTGTATCTCACCATGTCTTTTCCTCTGTCTGTCATTCTCTTTTCCTGTTTTGTAAAGTGCCATATAAATGAAGATTATTAGGGTAACACTTTACAATAAGGGTCACTAAGTTATGGGTTAGTTAATGCTTAATAAGCATTAATAAAAACTCACCTTTTCAGAACTGCTTTTAATGTGTGATTAATGTTGTGTGCTATATGTTTTTATTGTGTTGTTTTCTATGATCATTTTAACTTATGTAAAGTGTCTTTGAGTACCCTGAAAAGCACTCTATAAAATAAATGTATTATTATTATTATTATTATTATTATTAACTAACCCTTAATTAACAGTTAACTAATGTGTCTGGTAATCATTTACTAATGGTGTTCATGTTAACTAAGGTATTAATTGACTATTAAATAATGTATAAATTAATACCTTAGTTAACATGAACACCATTAGTAAATTACACATTAGTTAACTGTTAATTAAGGGTTAGTTAATGCTTATTAAGCATTAATTAACCCTTAACTTAGTGACCCTTATTGTAAAGTGTTACCATTATGTTATAGTACAATATCTATCTTTCTACCCCTCCCTTCCTCTCTATCCGCTCACTCTTAAAGTGACTGAAGTCTATTGAATCTACAAAA
>NW_027284926.1:5000-10000 GCF_046629955.1 Centroberyx affinis | reverse complement strand
CGGGTATGGATAATAACAATAAATATAAATAACATAAATAACAATAACACTTTTAAAAACAGAGTTCAAATAAAAGCAAACAGCATACCCATAACATGAATTAAAACAAGTAAAACAGGTATGGATGGGCCCTGCGGATTTAAACACCACCTTGATGTGCTGTAGGTACTAAAGATGTACCAGCAAAGGTTCTACATGACATCATCATCATCATTATCCAACAGAGGAAGATCATTACTAGGCTTATTATAAGAGACTGGAGTCTAACTAGTTACTATCAAATATTAACTATTAAGATGCTAAAAACATGTTGAGTGGAGTTGAACAGGAATTAATCAGTATTCTCTGAAAGATTAATCATATTGAAGAGACATTTTCGGTTCTCTCCGTAGTTCCAGAAAACCCAGAAGAACCCTCTGATGAAAGCAAGGTCACTGAATCACTAAACATCATTAGTATTAGTACTGCTAATTAACAAAAACACTGAACTAACCAGCAGGACCAAGACCAGGTTTCACTGCCTGGTCTTAACAGACTCACTACCAGACAAGCTGGTCTGGGATCAGATTAAAGGAATAGTTCACCCAAAAATGAAAATCCAGTCATCTACTCACCCCCATGCCAGTAGAAACTCTGTAAAGTTTGTTAGTCCACACAACAGTCCCGGAGATCCCTGGAAGAACTACGTTGCCGCATTCTCCAAAACTGAAGCTGCTGGAGAACTGTCTGCAGACTTCAAAAAATAACGGAAAATAACCATAAAATGTCTCCATGCAGCTCTCACAGCATAATCCAAGTCTCCCTTACAGACTTCGGAGGGAACAAAAGCCTGACTGAAATATTTCAAATAAATTATTATCTGTCAGATGAGCCACTAATTGTTTAAAAACTACTTTTTCTAAAATCTGTGAGTTTTGAGACAGGCCTGAAGTTATTCAGAGTGGAGGGATCTAAACTGGGTTTTTTAAGGAGAGATTCGACTAGAGCAGTTTTACAATAAGCAGGGACAGAACCAGAGAAAAGAGAGCTATTTACAACAGATAACATGAAAAGACCAACAGTAGGCAGAGTCTTCAGTAGTCTGGTACATCCAAGGGGAAAGCAGACGACTTTATGTGCTTAACACTTTCATTATGTAAAGATAGAGACACTGACTTCAAAGAACTGAAGGTTACAACATCAAATGTTCTGTGAGTGAAGGATCAGGTTTGCTTTCAATTTGTTCAGTAAAAAATCTTTTAAACTGTTTGTAGAGGTCAGGTGATTACTACAACTACTATTACTACAACTACTGCTACTATTACTACAACTACTATTACTACAACTACTGCTACTATTACTACAACTACTGCTACTATTACTACAACTACTATTACTACAACTACTGCTACTATTACTACAACTATTGCTACGATTACTACAACTACTATTACTGCAACTACTGCTACTATTACTACAACTACTATTACTACAACTACTGCTACTATTACTACAACTACTATTACTACAACTACTATTACTACAACTACTGTTACTATTACTACAACTACTGCTACGATTACTACAACTACTATTACTGCAACTACTATTACTACAACTACTGCTACTATTACTACAACTACTGCTACTATTACTACAACTACTATTACTACAACTACTGCTACTATTACTACAACTATTGCTACGATTACTACAACTACTATTACTGCAACTACTGCTACTATTACTACAACTACTATTACTACAACTACTATTACTATTACTACAACTTCTATTACTGCAACTACTATTACTACAACTACTGCTACTATTACTACAACTACTATTACTGCAACTACTATTACTACAACTACTATTACTACAACTACTGCTACTATTACTAAAACTACTATTACTGCAACTGCTATTACTACAACTACTATTAGTACAACTACTGCTACTATTACTACAACTACTATTATTGCAGCTACTATGACTACAACTACTACTACTATGACTACAACTACTATTACTGCTACTTCTATTACTACAACTACTATTACTACAACTACTGCTACTATTACTACAGCTACTATTACTACAACTACTATTACTGCAACTACTATTACTACAACTACTGCTACTATTACTACAACTACTATTACTACAACTACTGTTACTGCAACTTCTATTACTACAACTACTGCTACTATTACTACAACGACTATTACTGCAACTACTGCTACTATTACTACAACGACTATTACTACAACTACTGCTACTATTACTACAACTACTATTACTACAACTACTATTACTGCAACTACTATTACTACAACTACTGCTACTATTACTACAACTACTATTACTGCAACTACTATTACTACAACTACTGCTACTATTACTACAACGACTATTACTGCAACTACTGCTACTATTACTACGACTATTACTGCAACTACTATTACTACAACTACTGCTACTATTACTACAACTACTATTACTGCAACTACTGCTACTATGACTACAACTACTATTACCGCAACTACTATTACTACAACTACTATTACTACAACTACTGCTACTATGACTACAACTACTATTACCGCAACTACTATTACTACAACTACTGCTACTATGACTACAACTACTATTACTGCAACTACTATTACTACAACTACTGCTACTATTACTACAACTACTGCTACTATTACTACAACGACTATTACTGCAACTACTATTACTACAACTACTGCTACTATTGCTGCAACTACTATTACTACAACTACTATTATTACAACTACTGCTACTATTACTACTGCTACTATTACTACAACTACTATTACTGCAACTACTATTACTACAACTACTGCTACTATTACTACAACTACTATTACTGCAACTACTATTACTACAACTACTGCTACTATTACTACAACGACTATTACTGAAACTACTATTACTACAACTACTATTACTGCAACTACTGCTACTATTACTACAATGACTATTACTACAAATACTATTACTGCAACTACTATTACTACAACTACTGCTACTATTACTACTGCTACTATTACTACAACTACTATTACTGCAACTACTATTACTACAACTACTGCTACTATGACTACAACTGCTATTACTGCAACTACTATTACTACAACTACTGCTACTATTACTACAGCTACTATAACTACTTCACCGACTACTACTGCTGCTACTACTACTACTGCTACTACTGCTGCTACTACTACTGCTACTACTTTTACTACTACTGCTACTGCTACTATTACTACTACTGCTACTCCTACTACTGCTACTAGGCTACTGCTGCTGCTACTACTACTACTACTACTACTACTACTACTACTACTACTACTACTACTACTACTACTACTACTACTACTACTGCTACTACTATAACAACTACTGCTACTACTATTACTGCTGCTAGGCTACTACTGCTGCTGCTGCTACTACTACTACTGCTACTACTACTACTACAACAACTATTACTGCTACTGCTTGTCTACTACTATTACCACCACTACTGCTAATATTACTATTACTACTGCTACTACTACTACTGGTCTACTGCTACTACAGTGAATCTGACGGATTCAGCAGCAGGTCTCCTTCTGTCTTATGTGATGTTGTTGACCTTGACTCCTGCTCTGTTTTTCTGTTGTTGACCTTGACTCCTGACCTGCTCTGTTTCTCTGTGCAGATGAAGGTCAGAATGGCGACTCTCCTGGCGGCACAGGTCAGTTTATCCATCAGTTTTTAACCTAGAATGACACTGTTTCTGCTGGCTCTCCACATGATAAGAGTAGTGATATACTTTGTTGGGGCTATATTCATTTTTCGGTCCCAGCAGGAGAGACTGCATTTATCTTCTAGTCAAGTCAAGTCAAGTTTATTTATATAGCCCTTTGTCACAAGCATGTCTCAGAGGACTTTACAGAGAATGTGTCCAGCTAGGTCTAACTAAACACAATCAATGGTGAACAAAGTTATGTAAGACAAACATAGCAAACAAAAAAAACACAGGTAGGCAAGAGCAGATTTAGCAAGACAAAACAAACTACCTAATCTATTAAACACAATCAATGGTGAACAAAGTTATGTATTATCTTCTGGTTGATGAGAATATTACTATATAGAATATTGCTATATTTCAGTGAGCCTGGATAGTTTAAGTAAAGGCAGATGCTGATGCGCGAATAATGTTTCTAATCCTCAGATGCAGACAGCAACGATGCTACAGACTCAGACACTGACTCAGATACTGACTCAGATACTGACAGTGACGCTGACCAAGGTGCTGACTCAGACCCAGATACTGACAGTGATTCTGATACAGACAGTGACTCAGATACTGACAGTGACTCTGCCCAAGACACCGATACAGACACGGCAGAGGAGATTTCAGACAGCAACACTGAGGCCGACATCGAGGAAGAGGACGAAGATAATGCTGAAGATGACAAGGACGACGAAGACAGTGAGGAAAATGAGGAAGAGGAAGGCAAGAGTGATGAGCTAAATGAGGGAGATGAGGCAGGGACTGAGGAGTCAGAAGAGGGGGAGAAGGACATGGAGGAGGGAGAAGACACAGGGGAGCAGGAGGAGGAGGATGAGGAAGAGAGTGTTGAGGAAGGAAGTCCTGTAACAGAGGAGGAGGTGGTGGCAGAGGAGGATGAGGAGTCAGAGGAGGAGGAGGAGCCAGAGGAGGAGGAGAAATTAGTGGAGGAGGAGGAGGATGATGACAGCAAGACAGACAAGAGTGAGGAGAAAGATGACAGCGAGCTAGAGGAGGAGATGGAGGAGGAGCTGGAGAAGGAGCTGGATGCAGAAGATGTGGAGGAGGGAGAGGAGGAGAGCGAAACCACCAGTGAGGAAGACGAGGAGACTCAGGACAAGGATGAGACCAGTGATAAGGACAGTGATGACAGTACTGACAGTACTGACAGTGACTCTGACAGCGTTGACAGTACTGACAGCACTGACAGCCTTGA
>NW_027284925.1:0-12651 GCF_046629955.1 Centroberyx affinis | reverse complement strand
CTGTCTTCAGTCAGTTTGTGAGCCGGCAGCCATTTTCAGCCTTTTTCGGTCGGAGAAATGTGTGGCGCGGCCAAATTCGCCGTCCCTCACTCAAATCGCGCTGCTCTCACTGTGTTCAGTCAGCTTGTGAGCCAGATCTCAGAAATGTGTGGCGCGGCCCATTTCGCCGTCCCTCTCCTCCAATCTCGCTGCTCTCACTGTCTTCAGTCAGTTTGTGAGCCGGCAGCCATTTCAGCCTTTTCGGTCGGAGAAATGTGTGGCGCGGCCAAATTCGCCGTCCCTCACTCAAATCGCGCTGCTCTCACTGTGTTCAGTCAGCTTGTGAGCCAGATCTCAGAAATGTGTGGCGCGGCCCATTTCGCCGTCCCTCTCCTCCAATCTCGCTGCTCTCACTGTCTTCAGTCAGTTTGTGAGCCGGCAGCCATTTCAGCCTTTTCGGTCGGAGAAATGTGTGGCGCGGCCAAATTCGCCGTCCCTCACTCAAATCGCGCTGCTCTCACTGTGTTCAGTCAGCTTGTGAGCCAGATCTCAGAAATGTGTGGCGCGGCCCATTTCGCCGTCCCTCTCCTCCAATCTCGCTGCTCTCACTGTCTTCAGTCAGTTTGTGAGCCGGCAGCCATTTCAGCCTTTTCGGTCGGAGAAATGTGTGGCGCGGCCAAATTCGCCGTCCCTCACTCAAATCGCGCTGCTCTCACTGTGTTCAGTCAGCTTGTGAGCCAGATCTCAGAAATGTGTGGCGCGGCCCATTTCGCCGTCCCTCTCCTCCAATCTCGCTGCTCTCACTGTCTTCAGTCAGTTTGTGAGCCGGCAGCCATTTCAGCCTTTTCGGTCGGAGAAATGTGTGGCGCGGCCAAATTCGCCGTCCCTCACTCAAATCGCGCTGCTCTCACTGTGTTCAGTCAGCTTGTGAGCCAGATCTCAGAAATGTGTGGCGCGGCCCATTTCGCCGTCCCTCTCCTCCAATCTCGCTGCTCTCACTGTCTTCAGTCAGTTTGTGAGCCGGCAGCCATTTCAGCCTTTTCGGTCGGAGAAATGTGTGGCGCGGCCAAATTCGCCGTCCCTCACTCAAATCGCGCTGCTCTCACTGTGTTCAGTCAGCTTGTGAGCCAGATCTCAGAAATGTGTGGCGCGGCCCATTTCGCCGTCCCTCTCCTCCAATCTCGCTGCTCTCACTGTCTTCAGTCAGTTTGTGAGCCGGCAGCCATTTCAGCCTTTTCGGTCGGAGAAATGTGTGGCGCGGCCAAATTCGCCGTCCCTCACTCAAATCGCGCTGCTCTCACTGTGTTCAGTCAGCTTGTGAGCCAGATCTCAGAAATGTGTGGCGCGGCCCATTTCGCCGTCCCTCTCCTCCAATCTCGCTGCTCTCACTGTCTTCAGTCAGTTTGTGAGCCGGCAGCCATTTCAGCCTTTTCGGTCGGAGAAATGTGTGGCGCGGCCAAATTCGCCGTCCCTCACTCAAATCGCGCTGCTCTCACTGTGTTCAGTCAGCTTGTGAGCCAGATCTCAGAAATGTGTGGCGCGGCCCATTTCGCCGTCCCTCTCCTCCAATCTCGCTGCTCTCACTGTCTTCAGTCAGTTTGTGAGCCGGCAGCCATTTCAGCCTTTTCGGTCGGAGAAATGTGTGGCGCGGCCAAATTCGCCGTCCCTCACTCAAATCGCGCTGCTCTCACTGTGTTCAGTCAGCTTGTGAGCCAGATCTCAGAAATGTGTGGCGCGGCCCATTTCGCCGTCCCTCTCCTCCAATCTCGCTGCTCTCACTGTCTTCAGTCAGTTTGTGAGCCGGCAGCCATTTCAGCCTTTTCGGTCGGAGAAATGTGTGGCGCGGCCAAATTCGCCGTCCCTCACTCAAATCGCGCTGCTCTCACTGTGTTCAGTCAGCTTGTGAGCCAGATCTCAGAAATGTGTGGCGCGGCCCATTTCGCCGTCCCTCTCCTCCAATCTCGCTGCTCTCACTGTCTTCAGTCAGTTTGTGAGCCGGCAGCCATTTCAGCCTTTTCGGTCGGAGAAATGTGTGGCGCGGCCAAATTCGCCGTCCCTCACTCAAATCGCGCTGCTCTCACTGTGTTCAGTCAGCTTGTGAGCCAGATCTCAGAAATGTGTGGCGCGGCCCATTTCGCCGTCCCTCTCCTCCAATCTCGCTGCTCTCACTGTCTTCAGTCAGTTTGTGAGCCGGCAGCCATTTCAGCCTTTTCGGTCGGAGAAATGTGTGGCGCGGCCAAATTCGCCGTCCCTCACTCAAATCGCGCTGCTCTCACTGTGTTCAGTCAGCTTGTGAGCCAGATCTCAGAAATGTGTGGCGCGGCCCATTTCGCCGTCCCTCTCCTCCAATCTCGCTGCTCTCACTGTCTTCAGTCAGTTTGTGAGCCGGCAGCCATTTCAGCCTTTTCGGTCGGAGAAATGTGTGGCGCGGCCAAATTCGCCGTCCCTCACTCAAATCGCGCTGCTCTCACTGTGTTCAGTCAGCTTGTGAGCCAGATCTCAGAAATGTGTGGCGCGGCCCATTTCGCCGTCCCTCTCCTCCAATCTCGCTGCTCTCACTGTCTTCAGTCAGTTTGTGAGCCGGCAGCCATTTCAGCCTTTTCGGTCGGAGAAATGTGTGGCGCGGCCAAATTCGCCGTCCCTCACTCAAATCGCGCTGCTCTCACTGTGTTCAGTCAGCTTGTGAGCCAGATCTCAGAAATGTGTGGCGCGGCCCATTTCGCCGTCCCTCTCCTCCAATCTCGCTGCTCTCACTGTCTTCAGTCAGTTTGTGAGCCGGCAGCCATTTCAGCCTTTTCGGTCGGAGAAATGTGTGGCGCGGCCAAATTCGCCGTCCCTCACTCAAATCGCGCTGCTCTCACTGTGTTCAGTCAGCTTGTGAGCCAGATCTCAGAAATGTGTGGCGCGGCCCATTTCGCCGTCCCTCTCCTCCAATCTCGCTGCTCTCACTGTCTTCAGTCAGTTTGTGAGCCGGCAGCCATTTCAGCCTTTTCGGTCGGAGAAATGTGTGGCGCGGCCAAATTCGCCGTCCCTCACTCAAATCGCGCTGCTCTCACTGTGTTCAGTCAGCTTGTGAGCCAGATCTCAGAAATGTGTGGCGCGGCCCATTTCGCCGTCCCTCTCCTCCAATCTCGCTGCTCTCACTGTCTTCAGTCAGTTTGTGAGCCGGCAGCCATTTCAGCCTTTTCGGTCGGAGAAATGTGTGGCGCGGCCAAATTCGCCGTCCCTCACTCAAATCGCGCTGCTCTCACTGTGTTCAGTCAGCTTGTGAGCCAGATCTCAGAAATGTGTGGCGCGGCCCATTTCGCCGTCCCTCTCCTCCAATCTCGCTGCTCTCACTGTCTTCAGTCAGTTTGTGAGCCGGCAGCCATTTCAGCCTTTTCGGTCGGAGAAATGTGTGGCGCGGCCAAATTCGCCGTCCCTCACTCAAATCGCGCTGCTCTCACTGTGTTCAGTCAGCTTGTGAGCCAGATCTCAGAAATGTGTGGCGCGGCCCATTTCGCCGTCCCTCTCCTCCAATCTCGCTGCTCTCACTGTCTTCAGTCAGTTTGTGAGCCGGCAGCCATTTCAGCCTTTTCGGTCGGAGAAATGTGTGGCGCGGCCAAATTCGCCGTCCCTCACTCAAATCGCGCTGCTCTCACTGTGTTCAGTCAGCTTGTGAGCCAGATCTCAGAAATGTGTGGCGCGGCCCATTTCGCCGTCCCTCTCCTCCAATCTCGCTGCTCTCACTGTCTTCAGTCAGTTTGTGAGCCGGCAGCCATTTCAGCCTTTTCGGTCGGAGAAATGTGTGGCGCGGCCAAATTCGCCGTCCCTCACTCAAATCGCGCTGCTCTCACTGTGTTCAGTCAGCTTGTGAGCCAGATCTCAGAAATGTGTGGCGCGGCCCATTTCGCCGTCCCTCTCCTCCAATCTCGCTGCTCTCACTGTCTTCAGTCAGTTTGTGAGCCGGCAGCCATTTCAGCCTTTTCGGTCGGAGAAATGTGTGGCGCGGCCAAATTCGCCGTCCCTCACTCAAATCGCGCTGCTCTCACTGTGTTCAGTCAGCTTGTGAGCCAGATCTCAGAAATGTGTGGCGCGGCCCATTTCGCCGTCCCTCTCCTCCAATCTCGCTGCTCTCACTGTCTTCAGTCAGTTTGTGAGCCGGCAGCCATTTCAGCCTTTTCGGTCGGAGAAATGTGTGGCGCGGCCAAATTCGCCGTCCCTCACTCAAATCGCGCTGCTCTCACTGTGTTCAGTCAGCTTGTGAGCCAGATCTCAGAAATGTGTGGCGCGGCCCATTTCGCCGTCCCTCTCCTCCAATCTCGCTGCTCTCACTGTCTTCAGTCAGTTTGTGAGCCGGCAGCCATTTCAGCCTTTTCGGTCGGAGAAATGTGTGGCGCGGCCAAATTCGCCGTCCCTCACTCAAATCGCGCTGCTCTCACTGTGTTCAGTCAGCTTGTGAGCCAGATCTCAGAAATGTGTGGCGCGGCCCATTTCGCCGTCCCTCTCCTCCAATCTCGCTGCTCTCACTGTCTTCAGTCAGTTTGTGAGCCGGCAGCCATTTCAGCCTTTTCGGTCGGAGAAATGTGTGGCGCGGCCAAATTCGCCGTCCCTCACTCAAATCGCGCTGCTCTCACTGTGTTCAGTCAGCTTGTGAGCCAGATCTCAGAAATGTGTGGCGCGGCCCATTTCGCCGTCCCTCTCCTCCAATCTCGCTGCTCTCACTGTCTTCAGTCAGTTTGTGAGCCGGCAGCCATTTCAGCCTTTTCGGTCGGAGAAATGTGTGGCGCGGCCAAATTCGCCGTCCCTCACTCAAATCGCGCTGCTCTCACTGTGTTCAGTCAGCTTGTGAGCCAGATCTCAGAAATGTGTGGCGCGGCCCATTTCGCCGTCCCTCTCCTCCAATCTCGCTGCTCTCACTGTCTTCAGTCAGTTTGTGAGCCGGCAGCCATTTCAGCCTTTTCGGTCGGAGAAATGTGTGGCGCGGCCAAATTCGCCGTCCCTCACTCAAATCGCGCTGCTCTCACTGTGTTCAGTCAGCTTGTGAGCCAGATCTCAGAAATGTGTGGCGCGGCCCATTTCGCCGTCCCTCTCCTCCAATCTCGCTGCTCTCACTGTCTTCAGTCAGTTTGTGAGCCGGCAGCCATTTCAGCCTTTTCGGTCGGAGAAATGTGTGGCGCGGCCAAATTCGCCGTCCCTCACTCAAATCGCGCTGCTCTCACTGTGTTCAGTCAGCTTGTGAGCCAGATCTCAGAAATGTGTGGCGCGGCCCATTTCGCCGTCCCTCTCCTCCAATCTCGCTGCTCTCACTGTCTTCAGTCAGTTTGTGAGCCGGCAGCCATTTCAGCCTTTTCGGTCGGAGAAATGTGTGGCGCGGCCAAATTCGCCGTCCCTCACTCAAATCGCGCTGCTCTCACTGTGTTCAGTCAGCTTGTGAGCCAGATCTCAGAAATGTGTGGCGCGGCCCATTTCGCCGTCCCTCTCCTCCAATCTCGCTGCTCTCACTGTCTTCAGTCAGTTTGTGAGCCGGCAGCCATTTCAGCCTTTTCGGTCGGAGAAATGTGTGGCGCGGCCAAATTCGCCGTCCCTCACTCAAATCGCGCTGCTCTCACTGTGTTCAGTCAGCTTGTGAGCCAGATCTCAGAAATGTGTGGCGCGGCCCATTTCGCCGTCCCTCTCCTCCAATCTCGCTGCTCTCACTGTCTTCAGTCAGTTTGTGAGCCGGCAGCCATTTCAGCCTTTTCGGTCGGAGAAATGTGTGGCGCGGCCAAATTCGCCGTCCCTCACTCAAATCGCGCTGCTCTCACTGTGTTCAGTCAGCTTGTGAGCCAGATCTCAGAAATGTGTGGCGCGGCCCATTTCGCCGTCCCTCTCCTCCAATCTCGCTGCTCTCACTGTCTTCAGTCAGTTTGTGAGCCGGCAGCCATTTCAGCCTTTTCGGTCGGAGAAATGTGTGGCGCGGCCAAATTCGCCGTCCCTCACTCAAATCGCGCTGCTCTCACTGTGTTCAGTCAGCTTGTGAGCCAGATCTCAGAAATGTGTGGCGCGGCCCATTTCGCCGTCCCTCTCCTCCAATCTCGCTGCTCTCACTGTCTTCAGTCAGTTTGTGAGCCGGCAGCCATTTCAGCCTTTTCGGTCGGAGAAATGTGTGGCGCGGCCAAATTCGCCGTCCCTCACTCAAATCGCGCTGCTCTCACTGTGTTCAGTCAGCTTGTGAGCCAGATCTCAGAAATGTGTGGCGCGGCCCATTTCGCCGTCCCTCTCCTCCAATCTCGCTGCTCTCACTGTCTTCAGTCAGTTTGTGAGCCGGCAGCCATTTCAGCCTTTTCGGTCGGAGAAATGTGTGGCGCGGCCAAATTCGCCGTCCCTCACTCAAATCGCGCTGCTCTCACTGTGTTCAGTCAGCTTGTGAGCCAGATCTCAGAAATGTGTGGCGCGGCCCATTTCGCCGTCCCTCTCCTCCAATCTCGCTGCTCTCACTGTCTTCAGTCAGTTTGTGAGCCGGCAGCCATTTCAGCCTTTTCGGTCGGAGAAATGTGTGGCGCGGCCAAATTCGCCGTCCCTCACTCAAATCGCGCTGCTCTCACTGTGTTCAGTCAGCTTGTGAGCCAGATCTCAGAAATGTGTGGCGCGGCCCATTTCGCCGTCCCTCTCCTCCAATCTCGCTGCTCTCACTGTCTTCAGTCAGTTTGTGAGCCGGCAGCCATTTCAGCCTTTTCGGTCGGAGAAATGTGTGGCGCGGCCAAATTCGCCGTCCCTCACTCAAATCGCGCTGCTCTCACTGTGTTCAGTCAGCTTGTGAGCCAGATCTCAGAAATGTGTGGCGCGGCCCATTTCGCCGTCCCTCTCCTCCAATCTCGCTGCTCTCACTGTCTTCAGTCAGTTTGTGAGCCGGCAGCCATTTCAGCCTTTTCGGTCGGAGAAATGTGTGGCGCGGCCAAATTCGCCGTCCCTCACTCAAATCGCGCTGCTCTCACTGTGTTCAGTCAGCTTGTGAGCCAGATCTCAGAAATGTGTGGCGCGGCCCATTTCGCCGTCCCTCTCCTCCAATCTCGCTGCTCTCACTGTCTTCAGTCAGTTTGTGAGCCGGCAGCCATTTCAGCCTTTTCGGTCGGAGAAATGTGTGGCGCGGCCAAATTCGCCGTCCCTCACTCAAATCGCGCTGCTCTCACTGTGTTCAGTCAGCTTGTGAGCCAGATCTCAGAAATGTGTGGCGCGGCCCATTTCGCCGTCCCTCTCCTCCAATCTCGCTGCTCTCACTGTCTTCAGTCAGTTTGTGAGCCGGCAGCCATTTCAGCCTTTTCGGTCGGAGAAATGTGTGGCGCGGCCAAATTCGCCGTCCCTCACTCAAATCGCGCTGCTCTCACTGTGTTCAGTCAGCTTGTGAGCCAGATCTCAGAAATGTGTGGCGCGGCCCATTTCGCCGTCCCTCTCCTCCAATCTCGCTGCTCTCACTGTCTTCAGTCAGTTTGTGAGCCGGCAGCCATTTCAGCCTTTTCGGTCGGAGAAATGTGTGGCGCGGCCAAATTCGCCGTCCCTCACTCAAATCGCGCTGCTCTCACTGTGTTCAGTCAGCTTGTGAGCCAGATCTCAGAAATGTGTGGCGCGGCCCATTTCGCCGTCCCTCTCCTCCAATCTCGCTGCTCTCACTGTCTTCAGTCAGTTTGTGAGCCGGCAGCCATTTCAGCCTTTTCGGTCGGAGAAATGTGTGGCGCGGCCAAATTCGCCGTCCCTCACTCAAATCGCGCTGCTCTCACTGTGTTCAGTCAGCTTGTGAGCCAGATCTCAGAAATGTGTGGCGCGGCCCATTTCGCCGTCCCTCTCCTCCAATCTCGCTGCTCTCACTGTCTTCAGTCAGTTTGTGAGCCGGCAGCCATTTCAGCCTTTTCGGTCGGAGAAATGTGTGGCGCGGCCAAATTCGCCGTCCCTCACTCAAATCGCGCTGCTCTCACTGTGTTCAGTCAGCTTGTGAGCCAGATCTCAGAAATGTGTGGCGCGGCCCATTTCGCCGTCCCTCTCCTCCAATCTCGCTGCTCTCACTGTCTTCAGTCAGTTTGTGAGCCGGCAGCCATTTCAGCCTTTTCGGTCGGAGAAATGTGTGGCGCGGCCAAATTCGCCGTCCCTCACTCAAATCGCGCTGCTCTCACTGTGTTCAGTCAGCTTGTGAGCCAGATCTCAGAAATGTGTGGCGCGGCCCATTTCGCCGTCCCTCTCCTCCAATCTCGCTGCTCTCACTGTCTTCAGTCAGTTTGTGAGCCGGCAGCCATTTCAGCCTTTTCGGTCGGAGAAATGTGTGGCGCGGCCAAATTCGCCGTCCCTCACTCAAATCGCGCTGCTCTCACTGTGTTCAGTCAGCTTGTGAGCCAGATCTCAGAAATGTGTGGCGCGGCCCATTTCGCCGTCCCTCTCCTCCAATCTCGCTGCTCTCACTGTCTTCAGTCAGTTTGTGAGCCGGCAGCCATTTCAGCCTTTTCGGTCGGAGAAATGTGTGGCGCGGCCAAATTCGCCGTCCCTCACTCAAATCGCGCTGCTCTCACTGTGTTCAGTCAGCTTGTGAGCCAGATCTCAGAAATGTGTGGCGCGGCCCATTTCGCCGTCCCTCTCCTCCAATCTCGCTGCTCTCACTGTCTTCAGTCAGTTTGTGAGCCGGCAGCCATTTCAGCCTTTTCGGTCGGAGAAATGTGTGGCGCGGCCAAATTCGCCGTCCCTCACTCAAATCGCGCTGCTCTCACTGTGTTCAGTCAGCTTGTGAGCCAGATCTCAGAAATGTGTGGCGCGGCCCATTTCGCCGTCCCTCTCCTCCAATCTCGCTGCTCTCACTGTCTTCAGTCAGTTTGTGAGCCGGCAGCCATTTCAGCCTTTTCGGTCGGAGAAATGTGTGGCGCGGCCAAATTCGCCGTCCCTCACTCAAATCGCGCTGCTCTCACTGTGTTCAGTCAGCTTGTGAGCCAGATCTCAGAAATGTGTGGCGCGGCCCATTTCGCCGTCCCTCTCCTCCAATCTCGCTGCTCTCACTGTCTTCAGTCAGTTTGTGAGCCGGCAGCCATTTCAGCCTTTTCGGTCGGAGAAATGTGTGGCGCGGCCAAATTCGCCGTCCCTCACTCAAATCGCGCTGCTCTCACTGTGTTCAGTCAGCTTGTGAGCCTGGAGCAATTTCAGCTTGTTCGGGCCTCAGCCGGTTCAGAAATGTGTGGCGCTGCCATTCTCACTGTTCCTCACTCAAATATCACTGTTCTGACTGTATTCAGTGAGAACAGTGAGATTTGAGTGAGGAAAGGTCAAATGGGACAAGCCACACATTTCTGAGACCTGCAAAGCCAGAATAAGCTGAAATGGCCTGCTGGCTCACAAACTGACTGAATACAGTGAGAACAGTGATATTTGAGTGAGGAAAGCAAATCTCACTGCCGCCACACATTTCTGAGACCTGCAATGCCAGAATAAGCTGAAATGGCCTGCTGGCTCACAAACTGACTGAATACAGTGGGAACAGTGATATTTGAGTGAGGAAATCAAATCTCACTGCCGCCACACATTTCTGAGACCTGCAAAGCCAGAATAAGCTGAAATGGCCTGCTGGCTCACAAACTGACAGAATACAGTGAGAACAGTGAGATTTGAGTGAGAAAAGGTCAAATGGGACAAGCCACACATTTCTGAGACCTGCAAAGCCAGAATAAGCTGAAATGGCCTGCTGGCTCACAAACTGACTGAATACAGTGAGAACAGTGATATTTGAGTGAGGAAATCAAATCTCACTGCCGCCACACATTTCTGAGACCTGCAAAGCCAGAATAAGCTGAAATGGCCTGCTGGCTCACAAACTGACTGAATACAGTGAGAACAGTGATATTTGAGTGAGGAAATCAAATCTCACTGCCGCCACACATTTCTGACACCGGCAAAGCCAGAATAAGCTGAAATGGCCTGCTGGCTCACAAACTGACTGAATACAGTGAGAACAGTGATATTTGAGTGAGGAAATCAAATCTCACTGCCGCCACACATTTCTGAGACCTGCAAAGCCAGAATAAGCTGAAATGGCCTGCTGGCTCACAAACTGACTGAATACAGTGAGAACAGTGATATTTGAGTGAGGAAAGCAAATCTCACTGCCGCCACACATTTCTGAGACCTGCAATGCCAGAATAAGCTGAAATGGCCTGCTGGCTCACAAACTGACTGAATACAGTGGGAACAGTGATATTTGAGTGAGGAAATCAAATCTCACTGCCGCCACACATTTCTGAGACCTGCAAAGCCAGAATAAGCTGAAATGGCCTGCTGGCTCACAAACTGACTGAATACAGTGAGAACAGTGATATTTGAGTGAGGAAATCAAATCTCACTGCCGCTACACATTTCTGACACCGGCAAAGCCAGAATAAGCTGAAATGGCCTGCTGGCTCACAAACTGACTGAATACAGTGAGAACAGTGATATTTGAGTGAGGAAATCAAATCTCACTGCCGCCACACATTTCTGAGACCTGCAAAGCCAGAATAAGCTGAAATGGCCTGCTGGCTCACAAACTGACTGAATACAGTGAGAACAGTGATATTTGAGTGAGGAAATCAAATCTCACTGCCGCCACACATTTCTGAGACCTGCATAGCCAGAATAAGCTGAAATGGCCTGCTGGCTCACAAACTGACTGAATACAGTGAGAACAGTGAGATTTGAGTGAGGAAAGGTCAAATGGGACAAGCCACACATTTCTGAGACATGCAAAGCCAGAATAAGCTGAAATGGCCTGCTGGCTCACAAACTGACTGAATACAGTGAGAACAGTGATATTTGAGTGAGGAAATCAAATCTCACTGCCGCCACACATTTCTGAGACCTGCAAAGCCAGAATAAGCTGAAATGGCCTGCTGGCTCACAAACTGACTGAATACAGTGAGAACAGTGAGATTTGAGTGAGGAAAGGTCAAATGGACAAGCCACACATTTCTGAGACCTGCAAAGCCAGAATAAGCTGAAATGGCCTGCTGGCTCACAAACTGACTGAATACAGTGAGAACAGTGATATTTGAGTGAGGAAATCAAATCTCACTGCCGCCACACATTTCTGACACCGGCAAAGCCAGAATAAGCTGAAATGGCCTGCTGGCTCACAAACTGACTGAATACAGTGAGAACAGTGATATTTGAGTGAGGAAATCAAATCTCACTGCCGCCACACATTTCTGAGACCTGCAAAGCCAGAATAAGCTGAAATGGCCTGCTGGCTCACAAACTGACTGAATACAGTGAGAACAGTGATATTTGAGTGAGGAAAGCAAATCTCACTGCCGCCACACATTTCTGAGACCTGCAAAGCCAGAATAAGCTGAAATGGCCTGCTGGCTCACAAACTGACTGAATACAGTGAGAACAGTGATATTTGAGTGAGGAAATCAAATCTCACTGCCGCCACACATTTCTGACACCGGCAAAGCCAGAATAAGCTGAAATGGCCTGCTGGCTCACAAACTGACTGAATACAGTGAGAACAGTGATATTTGAGTGAGGAAATCAAATCTCACTGCCGCTACACATTTCTGACACCGGCAAAGCCAGAATAAGCTGAAATGGCCTGCTGGCTCACAAACTGACTGAATACAGTGAGAACAGTGATATTTGAGTGAGGAAATCAAATCTCACTGCCGCCACACATTTCTGAGACCTGCAAAGCCAGAATAAGCTGAAATGGCCTGCTGGCTCACAAACTGACAGAATACAGTGAGAACAGTGAGATTTGAGTGAGAAAAGGTCAAATGGGACAAGCCACACATTTCTGAGACCTGCAAAGCCAGAATAAGCTGAAATGGCCTGCTGGCTCACAAACTGACTGAATACAGTGAGAACAGTGATATTTGAGTGAGGAAATCAAATCTCACTGCCGCCACACATTTCTGAGACCTGCAAAGCCAGAATAAGCTGAAATGGCCTGCTGGCTCACAAACTGACTGAATACAGTGAGAACAGTGATATTTGAGTGAGGAAATCAAATCTCACTGCCGCCACACATTTCTGAGACCTGCAAAGCCAGAATAAGCTGAAATGGCCTGCTGGCTCACAAACTGACTGAATACAGTGAGAACAGTGAGATTTGAGTGAGGAAAGGTCAAATGGGACAAGCCACACATTTCTGAGACCTGCAAAGCCAGAATAAGCTGAAATGGCCTGCTGGCTCACAAACTGACTGAATACAGTGAGAACAGTGATATTTGAGTGAGGAAATCAAATCTCACTGCCGCCACACATTTCTGACACCGGCAAAGCCAGAATAAGCTGAAATGGCCTGCTGGCTCACAAACTGACTGAATACAGTGAGAACAGTGATATTTGAGTGAGGAAATCAAATCTCACTGCCGCCACACATTTCTGAGACCTGCAAAGCCAGAATAAGCTGAAATGGCCTGCTGGCTCACAAACTGACTGAATACAGTGAGAACAGTGATATTTGAGTGAGGAAAGCAAATCTCACTGCCGCCACACATTTCTGAGACCTGCAATGCCAGAATAAGCTGAAATGGCCTGCTGGCTCACAAACTGACTGAATACAGTGGGAACAGTGATATTTGAGTGAGGAAATCAAATCTCACTGCCGCCACACATTTCTGAGACCTGCAAAGCCAGAATAAGCTGAAATGGCCTGCTGGCTCACAAACTGACTGAATACAGTGAGAACAGTGATATTTGAGTGAG
>NW_027284924.1:0-12982 GCF_046629955.1 Centroberyx affinis | reverse complement strand
GTGTGGCTTGGCCCATTTGCCCTTTCCTCCCTCAAATCTCACTGTTCTCACTGTATTCAGTCGGTTTGTGAAGGCCATCTCAGCTTATTCTGGCTCTGCCGGTCTCAGTGAAATGGGCCACGCCACACATTTCTGTTCCTCACTCAAATCTCACTGTTCTCGCTGTATTCAGTCAGTTTGTGAGCCAGCAGCCAGCTTATTTTGGCTTTGCCGGTCTCGGAAATGTGTGGCTTGGCCCATTTGCCCTTTCCTCCCTCAAATCTCACTGTTCTCACTGTATTCAGTCGGTTTGTGAAGGCCATCTCAGCTTATTCTGGCTCTGCCGGTCTCAGTGAAATGGGCCACGCCACACATTTCTGTTCCTCACTCAAATCTCACTGTTCTCGCTGTATTCAGTCAGTTTGTGAGCCAGCAGCCAGCTTATTTTGGCTTTGCCGGTCTCGGAAATGTGTGGCTTGGCCCATTTGCCCTTTCCTCCCTCAAATCTCACTGTTCTCACTGTATTCAGTCGGTTTGTGAAGGCCATCTCAGCTTATTCTGGCTCTGCCGGTCTCAGTGAAATGGGCCACGCCACACATTTCTGTTCCTCACTCAAATCTCACTGTTCTCGCTGTATTCAGTCAGTTTGTGAGCCAGCAGCCAGCTTATTTTGGCTTTGCCGGTCTCGGAAATGTGTGGCTTGGCCCATTTGCCCTTTCCTCCCTCAAATCTCACTGTTCTCACTGTATTCAGTCGGTTTGTGAAGGCCATCTCAGCTTATTCTGGCTCTGCCGGTCTCAGTGAAATGGGCCACGCCACACATTTCTGTTCCTCACTCAAATCTCACTGTTCTCGCTGTATTCAGTCAGTTTGTGAGCCAGCAGCCAGCTTATTTTGGCTTTGCCGGTCTCGGAAATGTGTGGCTTGGCCCATTTGCCCTTTCCTCCCTCAAATCTCACTGTTCTCACTGTATTCAGTCGGTTTGTGAAGGCCATCTCAGCTTATTCTGGCTCTGCCGGTCTCAGTGAAATGGGCCACGCCACACATTTCTGTTCCTCACTCAAATCTCACTGTTCTCGCTGTATTCAGTCAGTTTGTGAGCCAGCAGCCAGCTTATTTTGGCTTTGCCGGTCTCGGAAATGTGTGGCTTGGCCCATTTGCCCTTTCCTCCCTCAAATCTCACTGTTCTCACTGTATTCAGTCGGTTTGTGAAGGCCATCTCAGCTTATTCTGGCTCTGCCGGTCTCAGTGAAATGGGCCACGCCACACATTTCTGTTCCTCACTCAAATCTCACTGTTCTCGCTGTATTCAGTCAGTTTGTGAGCCAGCAGCCAGCTTATTTTGGCTTTGCCGGTCTCGGAAATGTGTGGCTTGGCCCATTTGCCCTTTCCTCCCTCAAATCTCACTGTTCTCACTGTATTCAGTCGGTTTGTGAAGGCCATCTCAGCTTATTCTGGCTCTGCCGGTCTCAGTGAAATGGGCCACGCCACACATTTCTGTTCCTCACTCAAATCTCACTGTTCTCGCTGTATTCAGTCAGTTTGTGAGCCAGCAGCCAGCTTATTTTGGCTTTGCCGGTCTCGGAAATGTGTGGCTTGGCCCATTTGCCCTTTCCTCCCTCAAATCTCACTGTTCTCACTGTATTCAGTCGGTTTGTGAAGGCCATCTCAGCTTATTCTGGCTCTGCCGGTCTCAGTGAAATGGGCCACGCCACACATTTCTGTTCCTCACTCAAATCTCACTGTTCTCGCTGTATTCAGTCAGTTTGTGAGCCAGCAGCCAGCTTATTTTGGCTTTGCCGGTCTCGGAAATGTGTGGCTTGGCCCATTTGCCCTTTCCTCCCTCAAATCTCACTGTTCTCACTGTATTCAGTCGGTTTGTGAAGGCCATCTCAGCTTATTCTGGCTCTGCCGGTCTCAGTGAAATGGGCCACGCCACACATTTCTGTTCCTCACTCAAATCTCACTGTTCTCGCTGTATTCAGTCAGTTTGTGAGCCAGCAGCCAGCTTATTTTGGCTTTGCCGGTCTCGGAAATGTGTGGCTTGGCCCATTTGCCCTTTCCTCCCTCAAATCTCACTGTTCTCACTGTATTCAGTCGGTTTGTGAAGGCCATCTCAGCTTATTCTGGCTCTGCCGGTCTCAGTGAAATGGGCCACGCCACACATTTCTGTTCCTCACTCAAATCTCACTGTTCTCGCTGTATTCAGTCAGTTTGTGAGCCAGCAGCCAGCTTATTTTGGCTTTGCCGGTCTCGGAAATGTGTGGCTTGGCCCATTTGCCCTTTCCTCCCTCAAATCTCACTGTTCTCACTGTATTCAGTCGGTTTGTGAAGGCCATCTCAGCTTATTCTGGCTCTGCCGGTCTCAGTGAAATGGGCCACGCCACACATTTCTGTTCCTCACTCAAATCTCACTGTTCTCGCTGTATTCAGTCAGTTTGTGAGCCAGCAGCCAGCTTATTTTGGCTTTGCCGGTCTCGGAAATGTGTGGCTTGGCCCATTTGCCCTTTCCTCCCTCAAATCTCACTGTTCTCACTGTATTCAGTCGGTTTGTGAAGGCCATCTCAGCTTATTCTGGCTCTGCCGGTCTCAGTGAAATGGGCCACGCCACACATTTCTGTTCCTCACTCAAATCTCACTGTTCTCGCTGTATTCAGTCAGTTTGTGAGCCAGCAGCCAGCTTATTTTGGCTTTGCCGGTCTCGGAAATGTGTGGCTTGGCCCATTTGCCCTTTCCTCCCTCAAATCTCACTGTTCTCACTGTATTCAGTCGGTTTGTGAAGGCCATCTCAGCTTATTCTGGCTCTGCCGGTCTCAGTGAAATGGGCCACGCCACACATTTCTGTTCCTCACTCAAATCTCACTGTTCTCGCTGTATTCAGTCAGTTTGTGAGCCAGCAGCCAGCTTATTTTGGCTTTGCCGGTCTCGGAAATGTGTGGCTTGGCCCATTTGCCCTTTCCTCCCTCAAATCTCACTGTTCTCACTGTATTCAGTCGGTTTGTGAAGGCCATCTCAGCTTATTCTGGCTCTGCCGGTCTCAGTGAAATGGGCCACGCCACACATTTCTGTTCCTCACTCAAATCTCACTGTTCTCGCTGTATTCAGTCAGTTTGTGAGCCAGCAGCCAGCTTATTTTGGCTTTGCCGGTCTCGGAAATGTGTGGCTTGGCCCATTTGCCCTTTCCTCCCTCAAATCTCACTGTTCTCACTGTATTCAGTCGGTTTGTGAAGGCCATCTCAGCTTATTCTGGCTCTGCCGGTCTCAGTGAAATGGGCCACGCCACACATTTCTGTTCCTCACTCAAATCTCACTGTTCTCGCTGTATTCAGTCAGTTTGTGAGCCAGCAGCCAGCTTATTTTGGCTTTGCCGGTCTCGGAAATGTGTGGCTTGGCCCATTTGCCCTTTCCTCCCTCAAATCTCACTGTTCTCACTGTATTCAGTCGGTTTGTGAAGGCCATCTCAGCTTATTCTGGCTCTGCCGGTCTCAGTGAAATGGGCCACGCCACACATTTCTGTTCCTCACTCAAATCTCACTGTTCTCGCTGTATTCAGTCAGTTTGTGAGCCAGCAGCCAGCTTATTTTGGCTTTGCCGGTCTCGGAAATGTGTGGCTTGGCCCATTTGCCCTTTCCTCCCTCAAATCTCACTGTTCTCACTGTATTCAGTCGGTTTGTGAAGGCCATCTCAGCTTATTCTGGCTCTGCCGGTCTCAGTGAAATGGGCCACGCCACACATTTCTGTTCCTCACTCAAATCTCACTGTTCTCGCTGTATTCAGTCAGTTTGTGAGCCAGCAGCCAGCTTATTTTGGCTTTGCCGGTCTCGGAAATGTGTGGCTTGGCCCATTTGCCCTTTCCTCCCTCAAATCTCACTGTTCTCACTGTATTCAGTCGGTTTGTGAAGGCCATCTCAGCTTATTCTGGCTCTGCCGGTCTCAGTGAAATGGGCCACGCCACACATTTCTGTTCCTCACTCAAATCTCACTGTTCTCGCTGTATTCAGTCAGTTTGTGAGCCAGCAGCCAGCTTATTTTGGCTTTGCCGGTCTCGGAAATGTGTGGCTTGGCCCATTTGCCCTTTCCTCCCTCAAATCTCACTGTTCTCACTGTATTCAGTCGGTTTGTGAAGGCCATCTCAGCTTATTCTGGCTCTGCCGGTCTCAGTGAAATGGGCCACGCCACACATTTCTGTTCCTCACTCAAATCTCACTGTTCTCGCTGTATTCAGTCAGTTTGTGAGCCAGCAGCCAGCTTATTTTGGCTTTGCCGGTCTCGGAAATGTGTGGCTTGGCCCATTTGCCCTTTCCTCCCTCAAATCTCACTGTTCTCACTGTATTCAGTCGGTTTGTGAAGGCCATCTCAGCTTATTCTGGCTCTGCCGGTCTCAGTGAAATGGGCCACGCCACACATTTCTGTTCCTCACTCAAATCTCACTGTTCTCGCTGTATTCAGTCAGTTTGTGAGCCAGCAGCCAGCTTATTTTGGCTTTGCCGGTCTCGGAAATGTGTGGCTTGGCCCATTTGCCCTTTCCTCCCTCAAATCTCACTGTTCTCACTGTATTCAGTCGGTTTGTGAAGGCCATCTCAGCTTATTCTGGCTCTGCCGGTCTCAGTGAAATGGGCCACGCCACACATTTCTGTTCCTCACTCAAATCTCACTGTTCTCGCTGTATTCAGTCAGTTTGTGAGCCAGCAGCCAGCTTATTTTGGCTTTGCCGGTCTCGGAAATGTGTGGCTTGGCCCATTTGCCCTTTCCTCCCTCAAATCTCACTGTTCTCACTGTATTCAGTCGGTTTGTGAAGGCCATCTCAGCTTATTCTGGCTCTGCCGGTCTCAGTGAAATGGGCCACGCCACACATTTCTGTTCCTCACTCAAATCTCACTGTTCTCGCTGTATTCAGTCAGTTTGTGAGCCAGCAGCCAGCTTATTTTGGCTTTGCCGGTCTCGGAAATGTGTGGCTTGGCCCATTTGCCCTTTCCTCCCTCAAATCTCACTGTTCTCACTGTATTCAGTCGGTTTGTGAAGGCCATCTCAGCTTATTCTGGCTCTGCCGGTCTCAGTGAAATGGGCCACGCCACACATTTCTGTTCCTCACTCAAATCTCACTGTTCTCGCTGTATTCAGTCAGTTTGTGAGCCAGCAGCCAGCTTATTTTGGCTTTGCCGGTCTCGGAAATGTGTGGCTTGGCCCATTTGCCCTTTCCTCCCTCAAATCTCACTGTTCTCACTGTATTCAGTCGGTTTGTGAAGGCCATCTCAGCTTATTCTGGCTCTGCCGGTCTCAGTGAAATGGGCCACGCCACACATTTCTGTTCCTCACTCAAATCTCACTGTTCTCGCTGTATTCAGTCAGTTTGTGAGCCAGCAGCCAGCTTATTTTGGCTTTGCCGGTCTCGGAAATGTGTGGCTTGGCCCATTTGCCCTTTCCTCCCTCAAATCTCACTGTTCTCACTGTATTCAGTCGGTTTGTGAAGGCCATCTCAGCTTATTCTGGCTCTGCCGGTCTCAGTGAAATGGGCCACGCCACACATTTCTGTTCCTCACTCAAATCTCACTGTTCTCGCTGTATTCAGTCAGTTTGTGAGCCAGCAGCCAGCTTATTTTGGCTTTGCCGGTCTCGGAAATGTGTGGCTTGGCCCATTTGCCCTTTCCTCCCTCAAATCTCACTGTTCTCACTGTATTCAGTCGGTTTGTGAAGGCCATCTCAGCTTATTCTGGCTCTGCCGGTCTCAGTGAAATGGGCCACGCCACACATTTCTGTTCCTCACTCAAATCTCACTGTTCTCGCTGTATTCAGTCAGTTTGTGAGCCAGCAGCCAGCTTATTTTGGCTTTGCCGGTCTCGGAAATGTGTGGCTTGGCCCATTTGCCCTTTCCTCCCTCAAATCTCACTGTTCTCACTGTATTCAGTCGGTTTGTGAAGGCCATCTCAGCTTATTCTGGCTCTGCCGGTCTCAGTGAAATGGGCCACGCCACACATTTCTGTTCCTCACTCAAATCTCACTGTTCTCGCTGTATTCAGTCAGTTTGTGAGCCAGCAGCCAGCTTATTTTGGCTTTGCCGGTCTCGGAAATGTGTGGCTTGGCCCATTTGCCCTTTCCTCCCTCAAATCTCACTGTTCTCACTGTATTCAGTCGGTTTGTGAAGGCCATCTCAGCTTATTCTGGCTCTGCCGGTCTCAGTGAAATGGGCCACGCCACACATTTCTGTTCCTCACTCAAATCTCACTGTTCTCGCTGTATTCAGTCAGTTTGTGAGCCAGCAGCCAGCTTATTTTGGCTTTGCCGGTCTCGGAAATGTGTGGCTTGGCCCATTTGCCCTTTCCTCCCTCAAATCTCACTGTTCTCACTGTATTCAGTCGGTTTGTGAAGGCCATCTCAGCTTATTCTGGCTCTGCCGGTCTCAGTGAAATGGGCCACGCCACACATTTCTGTTCCTCACTCAAATCTCACTGTTCTCGCTGTATTCAGTCAGTTTGTGAGCCAGCAGCCAGCTTATTTTGGCTTTGCCGGTCTCGGAAATGTGTGGCTTGGCCCATTTGCCCTTTCCTCCCTCAAATCTCACTGTTCTCACTGTATTCAGTCGGTTTGTGAAGGCCATCTCAGCTTATTCTGGCTCTGCCGGTCTCAGTGAAATGGGCCACGCCACACATTTCTGTTCCTCACTCAAATCTCACTGTTCTCGCTGTATTCAGTCAGTTTGTGAGCCAGCAGCCAGCTTATTTTGGCTTTGCCGGTCTCGGAAATGTGTGGCTTGGCCCATTTGCCCTTTCCTCCCTCAAATCTCACTGTTCTCACTGTATTCAGTCGGTTTGTGAAGGCCATCTCAGCTTATTCTGGCTCTGCCGGTCTCAGTGAAATGGGCCACGCCACACATTTCTGTTCCTCACTCAAATCTCACTGTTCTCGCTGTATTCAGTCAGTTTGTGAGCCAGCAGCCAGCTTATTTTGGCTTTGCCGGTCTCGGAAATGTGTGGCTTGGCCCATTTGCCCTTTCCTCCCTCAAATCTCACTGTTCTCACTGTATTCAGTCGGTTTGTGAAGGCCATCTCAGCTTATTCTGGCTCTGCCGGTCTCAGTGAAATGGGCCACGCCACACATTTCTGTTCCTCACTCAAATCTCACTGTTCTCGCTGTATTCAGTCAGTTTGTGAGCCAGCAGCCAGCTTATTTTGGCTTTGCCGGTCTCGGAAATGTGTGGCTTGGCCCATTTGCCCTTTCCTCCCTCAAATCTCACTGTTCTCACTGTATTCAGTCGGTTTGTGAAGGCCATCTCAGCTTATTCTGGCTCTGCCGGTCTCAGTGAAATGGGCCACGCCACACATTTCTGTTCCTCACTCAAATCTCACTGTTCTCGCTGTATTCAGTCAGTTTGTGAGCCAGCAGCCAGCTTATTTTGGCTTTGCCGGTCTCGGAAATGTGTGGCTTGGCCCATTTGCCCTTTCCTCCCTCAAATCTCACTGTTCTCACTGTATTCAGTCGGTTTGTGAAGGCCATCTCAGCTTATTCTGGCTCTGCCGGTCTCAGTGAAATGGGCCACGCCACACATTTCTGTTCCTCACTCAAATCTCACTGTTCTCGCTGTATTCAGTCAGTTTGTGAGCCAGCAGCCAGCTTATTTTGGCTTTGCCGGTCTCGGAAATGTGTGGCTTGGCCCATTTGCCCTTTCCTCCCTCAAATCTCACTGTTCTCACTGTATTCAGTCGGTTTGTGAAGGCCATCTCAGCTTATTCTGGCTCTGCCGGTCTCAGTGAAATGGGCCACGCCACACATTTCTGTTCCTCACTCAAATCTCACTGTTCTCGCTGTATTCAGTCAGTTTGTGAGCCAGCAGCCAGCTTATTTTGGCTTTGCCGGTCTCGGAAATGTGTGGCTTGGCCCATTTGCCCTTTCCTCCCTCAAATCTCACTGTTCTCACTGTATTCAGTCGGTTTGTGAAGGCCATCTCAGCTTATTCTGGCTCTGCCGGTCTCAGTGAAATGGGCCACGCCACACATTTCTGTTCCTCACTCAAATCTCACTGTTCTCGCTGTATTCAGTCAGTTTGTGAGCCAGCAGCCAGCTTATTTTGGCTTTGCCGGTCTCGGAAATGTGTGGCTTGGCCCATTTGCCCTTTCCTCCCTCAAATCTCACTGTTCTCACTGTATTCAGTCGGTTTGTGAAGGCCATCTCAGCTTATTCTGGCTCTGCCGGTCTCAGTGAAATGGGCCACGCCACACATTTCTGTTCCTCACTCAAATCTCACTGTTCTCGCTGTATTCAGTCAGTTTGTGAGCCAGCAGCCAGCTTATTTTGGCTTTGCCGGTCTCGGAAATGTGTGGCTTGGCCCATTTGCCCTTTCCTCCCTCAAATCTCACTGTTCTCACTGTATTCAGTCGGTTTGTGAAGGCCATCTCAGCTTATTCTGGCTCTGCCGGTCTCAGTGAAATGGGCCACGCCACACATTTCTGTTCCTCACTCAAATCTCACTGTTCTCGCTGTATTCAGTCAGTTTGTGAGCCAGCAGCCAGCTTATTTTGGCTTTGCCGGTCTCGGAAATGTGTGGCTTGGCCCATTTGCCCTTTCCTCCCTCAAATCTCACTGTTCTCACTGTATTCAGTCGGTTTGTGAAGGCCATCTCAGCTTATTCTGGCTCTGCCGGTCTCAGTGAAATGGGCCACGCCACACATTTCTGTTCCTCACTCAAATCTCACTGTTCTCGCTGTATTCAGTCAGTTTGTGAGCCAGCAGCCAGCTTATTTTGGCTTTGCCGGTCTCGGAAATGTGTGGCTTGGCCCATTTGCCCTTTCCTCCCTCAAATCTCACTGTTCTCACTGTATTCAGTCGGTTTGTGAAGGCCATCTCAGCTTATTCTGGCTCTGCCGGTCTCAGTGAAATGGGCCACGCCACACATTTCTGTTCCTCACTCAAATCTCACTGTTCTCGCTGTATTCAGTCAGTTTGTGAGCCAGCAGCCAGCTTATTTTGGCTTTGCCGGTCTCGGAAATGTGTGGCTTGGCCCATTTGCCCTTTCCTCCCTCAAATCTCACTGTTCTCACTGTATTCAGTCGGTTTGTGAAGGCCATCTCAGCTTATTCTGGCTCTGCCGGTCTCAGTGAAATGGGCCACGCCACACATTTCTGTTCCTCACTCAAATCTCACTGTTCTCGCTGTATTCAGTCAGTTTGTGAGCCAGCAGCCAGCTTATTTTGGCTTTGCCGGTCTCGGAAATGTGTGGCTTGGCCCATTTGCCCTTTCCTCCCTCAAATCTCACTGTTCTCACTGTATTCAGTCGGTTTGTGAAGGCCATCTCAGCTTATTCTGGCTCTGCCGGTCTCAGTGAAATGGGCCACGCCACACATTTCTGTTCCTCACTCAAATCTCACTGTTCTCGCTGTATTCAGTCAGTTTGTGAGCCAGCAGCCAGCTTATTTTGGCTTTGCCGGTCTCGGAAATGTGTGGCTTGGCCCATTTGCCCTTTCCTCCCTCAAATCTCACTGTTCTCACTGTATTCAGTCGGTTTGTGAAGGCCATCTCAGCTTATTCTGGCTCTGCCGGTCTCAGTGAAATGGGCCACGCCACACATTTCTGTTCCTCACTCAAATCTCACTGTTCTCGCTGTATTCAGTCAGTTTGTGAGCCAGCAGCCAGCTTATTTTGGCTTTGCCGGTCTCGGAAATGTGTGGCTTGGCCCATTTGCCCTTTCCTCCCTCAAATCTCACTGTTCTCACTGTATTCAGTCGGTTTGTGAAGGCCATCTCAGCTTATTCTGGCTCTGCCGGTCTCAGTGAAATGGGCCACGCCACACATTTCTGTTCCTCACTCAAATCTCACTGTTCTCGCTGTATTCAGTCAGTTTGTGAGCCAGCAGCCAGCTTATTTTGGCTTTGCCGGTCTCGGAAATGTGTGGCTTGGCCCATTTGCCCTTTCCTCCCTCAAATCTCACTGTTCTCACTGTATTCAGTCGGTTTGTGAAGGCCATCTCAGCTTATTCTGGCTCTGCCGGTCTCAGTGAAATGGGCCACGCCACACATTTCTGTTCCTCACTCAAATCTCACTGTTCTCGCTGTATTCAGTCAGTTTGTGAGCCAGCAGCCAGCTTATTTTGGCTTTGCCGGTCTCGGAAATGTGTGGCTTGGCCCATTTGCCCTTTCCTCCCTCAAATCTCACTGTTCTCACTGTATTCAGTCGGTTTGTGAAGGCCATCTCAGCTTATTCTGGCTCTGCCGGTCTCAGTGAAATGGGCCACGCCACACATTTCTGTTCCTCACTCAAATCTCACTGTTCTCGCTGTATTCAGTCAGTTTGTGAGCCAGCAGCCAGCTTATTTTGGCTTTGCCGGTCTCGGAAATGTGTGGCTTGGCCCATTTGCCCTTTCCTCCCTCAAATCTCACTGTTCTCACTGTATTCAGTCGGTTTGTGAAGGCCATCTCAGCTTATTCTGGCTCTGCCGGTCTCAGTGAAATGGGCCACGCCACACATTTCTGTTCCTCACTCAAATCTCACTGTTCTCGCTGTATTCAGTCAGTTTGTGAGCCAGCAGCCAGCTTATTTTGGCTTTGCCGGTCTCGGAAATGTGTGGCTTGGCCCATTTGCCCTTTCCTCCCTCAAATCTCACTGTTCTCACTGTATTCAGTCGGTTTGTGAAGGCCATCTCAGCTTATTCTGGCTCTGCCGGTCTCAGTGAAATGGGCCACGCCACACATTTCTGTTCCTCACTCAAATCTCACTGTTCTCGCTGTATTCAGTCAGTTTGTGAGCCAGCAGCCAGCTTATTTTGGCTTTGCCGGTCTCGGAAATGTGTGGCTTGGCCCATTTGCCCTTTCCTCCCTCAAATCTCACTGTTCTCACTGTATTCAGTCGGTTTGTGAAGGCCATCTCAGCTTATTCTGGCTCTGCCGGTCTCAGTGAAATGGGCCACGCCACACATTTCTGTTCCTCACTCAAATCTCACTGTTCTCGCTGTATTCAGTCAGTTTGTGAGCCAGCAGCCAGCTTATTTTGGCTTTGCCGGTCTCGGAAATGTGTGGCTTGGCCCATTTGCCCTTTCCTCCCTCAAATCTCACTGTTCTCACTGTATTCAGTCGGTTTGTGAAGGCCATCTCAGCTTATTCTGGCTCTGCCGGTCTCAGTGAAATGGGCCACGCCACACATTTCTGTTCCTCACTCAAATCTCACTGTTCTCGCTGTATTCAGTCAGTTTGTGAGCCAGCAGCCAGCTTATTTTGGCTTTGCCGGTCTCGGAAATGTGTGGCTTGGCCCATTTGCCCTTTCCTCCCTCAAATCTCACTGTTCTCACTGTATTCAGTCGGTTTGTGAAGGCCATCTCAGCTTATTCTGGCTCTGCCGGTCTCAGTGAAATGGGCCACGCCACACATTTCTGTTCCTCACTCAAATCTCACTGTTCTCGCTGTATTCAGTCAGTTTGTGAGCCAGCAGCCAGCTTATTTTGGCTTTGCCGGTCTCGGAAATGTGTGGCTTGGCCCATTTGCCCTTTCCTCCCTCAAATCTCACTGTTCTCACTGTATTCAGTCGGTTTGTGAAGGCCATCTCAGCTTATTCTGGCTCTGCCGGTCTCAGTGAAATGGGCCACGCCACACATTTCTGTTCCTCACTCAAATCTCACTGTTCTCGCTGTATTCAGTCAGTTTGTGAGCCAGCAGCCAGCTTATTTTGGCTTTGCCGGTCTCGGAAATGTGTGGCTTGGCCCATTTGCCCTTTCCTCCCTCAAATCTCACTGTTCTCACTGTATTCAGTCGGTTTGTGAAGGCCATCTCAGCTTATTCTGGCTCTGCCGGTCTCAGTGAAATGGGCCACGCCACACATTTCTGTTCCTCACTCAAATCTCACTGTTCTCGCTGTATTCAGTCAGTTTGTGAGCCAGCAGCCAGCTTATTTTGGCTTTGCCGGTCTCGGAAATGTGTGGCTTGGCCCATTTGCCCTTTCCTCCCTCAAATCTCACTGTTCTCACTGTATTCAGTCGGTTTGTGAAGGCCATCTCAGCTTATTCTGGCTCTGCCGGTCTCAGTGAAATGGGCCACGCCACACATTTCTGTTCCTCACTCAAATCTCACTGTTCTCGCTGTATTCAGTCAGTTTGTGAGCCAGCAGCCAGCTTATTTTGGCTTTGCCGGTCTCGGAAATGTGTGGCTTGGCCCATTTGCCCTTTCCTCCCTCAAATCTCACTGTTCTCACTGTATTCAGTCGGTTTGTGAAGGCCATCTCAGCTTATTCTGGCTCTGCCGGTCTCAGTGAAATGGGCCACGCCACACATTTCTGTTCCTCACTCAAATCTCACTGTTCTCGCTGTATTCAGTCAGTTTGTGAGCCAGCAGCCAGCTTATTTTGGCTTTGCCGGTCTCGGAAATGTGTGGCTTGGCCCATTTGCCCTTTCCTCCCTCAAATCTCACTGTTCTCACTGTATTCAGTCGGTTTGTGAAGGCCATCTCAGCTTATTCTGGCTCTGCCGGTCTCAGTGAAATGGGCCACGCCACACATTTCTGTTCCTCACTCAAATCTCACTGTTCTCGCTGTATTCAGTCAGTTTGTGAGCCAGCAGCCAGCTTATTTTGGCTTTGCCGGTCTCGGAAATGTGTGGCTTGGCCCATTTGCCCTTTCCTCCCTCAAATCTCACTGTTCTCACTGTATTCAGTCGGTTTGTGAAGGCCATCTCAGCTTATTCTGGCTCTGCCGGTCTCAGTGAAATGGGCCACGCCACACATTTCTGTTCCTCACTCAAATCTCACTGTTCTCGCTGTATTCAGTCAGTTTGTGAGCCAGCAGCCAGCTTATTTTGGCTTTGCCGGTCTCGGAAATGTGTGGCTTGGCCCATTTGCCCTTTCCTCCCTCAAATCTCACTGTTCTCACTGTATTCAGTCGGTTTGTGAAGGCCATCTCAGCTTATTCTGGCTCTGCCGGTCTCAGTGAAATGGGCCACGCCACACATTTCTGTTCCTCACTCAAATCTCACTGTTCTCGCTGTATTCAGTCAGTTTGTGAGCCAGCAGCCAGCTTATTTTGGCTTTGCCGG
>NW_027284923.1:0-7445 GCF_046629955.1 Centroberyx affinis | reverse complement strand
TACATAATGGGAGCCCCTAGGCTGGTAAGGTACACCCCTGGGTGCCGCTCGTGGCGCACCTCGCGGAGCCTGATTGGTAGGGCGCGAGGTGTTGCGTGAGCGCTGCGCTGCCCCCGAAGATGGTTGGCGGGAGGGGCCCGCGACAGAGGGACGCTGCTTAGGAGCAGGACCACCCTGCGCATGGGCTACCCTCTTCGGGGGTTTAGGGGTGGTCTCCAGGGGTTGAGCTTCCCTGAGGGAGGCCAGCTTAGCTTGAGCAGCCTCAAGGGCTGCTTGCGGAAAAAGTCCCTCTGAGGCTATGTCAGCCGTTAATAAGGGGACTTGGACCGAAGGGTGCAGGTCTTTGGTTGCAGTCTTTCTAGCTGCTTGCCTAGCCTGCACTGCCTTAGTGAAGGCCTCCAATGCCGCAGGCGTGGAGAACCTTGCAGCTTCTCGCATGGAGAGAGCCAGATTCGACAGTTCCGTGCTGGAGACTGTCTGACCCATATGTACCATGTGGGCCATGGCCTCTACCATTGAGGCGAACACCGACTGGCATTCCAGGTTGGTGTATGCCATAGCAGCCACCCTACGAGCATAGAGATCCTTATCCAGGGTCTCTCTCGATAAGGGTTTTAGGGCTGCTTCAACAGAGCCCAGCTGAGCCTTCTTCCGATCGGTTTTCAGCCTTTGGGCTGAAAAGAAGTTCAAGAAGGACTTACCAGCCGGGTCTGCACAGCTGAATTTGCAGATATTATCCAAATCCATTAAGGATTTCTGCATGTCAGTAGCCACCTCTAAGGGGGAGCATAGTGCTTTCGCCTGTACTCCCTCTGTTAAGTTTGACAGTTTGTCAAACTGCAGGTTGGAACTGTTCAGCTGGATGGGCCATGCCCACGTCAATGATGCGCGAATGGTAAAATGGGCGCATCAGCGACTGGTAACGCTGATGTCTAGATGGGGAGGGAGGACCTGGTTTCTCCAAGTAAGGAGACGAGGCTCCCTCCAAGGCCGCCACCTGAGCCTTAGTGGTCATGAGAGGTGAAAACACGACTCTCCCAGTGGCGGTCTCTTTCAAGTAGACATGGGTTTTGTGCTTAAAGCACTTGTCCTCCCAGATCAGCGTGCCCTTAGTGATTGACACGACAGCTGATTTGGGAGGTACAAAGAAGGTCAACTGTGTTGGCACAGAGAGGGGAACAGGGGCCCGTGACTGAGGTAGGCGTTTCAGGTCCTCCGCAGCCACGAGCGCCATAAAGGATGAGGAGACTGCCTCATTGGCCCCCTCATCCTCTGATGAGACGGCTAACGGGGAGTCAGACCCCTCCTGAGTTTGAGTTGTTGGCACTGTTGTCCCTACCTGTTCAGGGATACCGAAGATCTCCCTGAATCTACGGTCGGTGTCTGACAACTGGGTTGCCTGAGCGGGTGCTGGTCCTACCTCTAGGGGTGGGGCCTGGCCTGCCGGGATACTCAAATCGCTAACCTCTGAGAAGGCAGCCTCTTCCCAGCTCGACCGAGTTGAGCATGGGGGCCTACCTGTTGTAATCAGAGGGAGGTCCTCCGACCCCCAAGAACCACCTGGCACAGACGTGGGAGGGGGAGGGGGACCTTGTTCGACATTATTTGTGGGGTCTACCCTAGGAATTGGGTTGACCGTTTCGAAACCTGGTGGAGGAAAAGCCGCCATGGCTTCCTCCCCGTTAGGGCGAGCGGGAGTTACAGCCTGTTGCAGAGACTGTAACTGTTCCTCCATCTCCGCCATCCGGGCCATTAGCCGTGAGTTGGCTATGGCCCCGCCTGGGATAGGCTGGTCCGGGCACTGTGGACCCTCGTCCTCCTGCCCCGGAGCGGCTGAAAGAGAAGAGGAACACTAAGAGTGCACTCCGGATTTACAGGTTTGGAACCTTAAATCTAGGATATAAACCAATGGTGTATAAGACAATAAAATTGAATTATATTTGCCACGGTGGTTACCTATTTCAGCCGTCTCCACTGGCCCGGACAGGAGGGTAGGACCAACTGGGGCCCGGGTCACCGTGGATGGCGAAGGGTCGACCCTTCGGGTAGTAGTCGGCTGAATGTCCATTGGTGTGGACTCAGCTAGAGGTTGTGGAGCTTGGGCACTCGAAGCTTGTCCCGAGGAACTTGCCGCCGAGCCCAGCGCCAGGTAGTCGAAGGCCACCTTGTTCGAGGCCATCATTCCTGAGAAAGAATCAGCAGGATGAAAGACCTGGATTGCGCTTTAGCTCTAATGGCCATAATAATCTTAAAGATTAAGGGTACCCCTATAATGTGCTCCTAGAATAAGTTCTCTCGAGAACCCACCTTTAGTATGGTGGCGGTCTCGGGGAGCAGGGGTCCCTGGGTCGCTAGATGCCACCTCCCCGTCCTCTGAGGGTGAGTCGGAGGGCATCACGACCGTGGTGGGGTGAGCGGAGGGCCGAGGCGAACTACGCGAAGTGGCCGCCACAGACTCCCTCGCTCTTGCTCCAGAAGCCACCGTGCCCGATAAGGAGAACTGGCTGGCTGTGAGACAAAGGTAAGACATTATCAGACCATTTGCTCATTCTGGAGCGAGTTAGGCCATAGGTTAAAATTGTTACTTATTACGGCTGCCCCCGGAGCCTAAAGACTGTGTCAAGGTAATTAATGGAAGGTGACAATCACGATCCTTACCTAGAGAGGCGGTGTCGAAAGACACGTCTTCCGCTGCCTGGAGGTCCAGGCAGGGAAGATGGCGAGAGAGCTGGGTCCAGCCGAGCTGCTGCATGAAGTTTAACTCTTCAGCGGTCCTCCAGCATCTGAAGTGCTCCGCTGGCTGCAGCTTCCGGCTGGCTTTACGCCTGTAGACCACAATGTCTATGCGGGCTTTCAGGACCCTTTGAGCGCTCTTGTCGCCATCAGCTGCCTCTTTAACCAGCTTGCAACATATTGGGCACGAAGCCAGACTAATGAGGTAACTCTTAGTGCACGGTGCGTGCTTAAGGCACAAGGAATGACCTTTATTGTGCAGAGGCACTGGCTCAGATTTGATCTTTGAGCAGTTTTTGCAAGGCATGTTAATTAATTGACACTATTCTGTGGACAGATAGAGAGACATATATGGTTAGTTATCAGGGGGATTTCACGTGGAGCCCCTAAGACTAATATGCTCTCCTCCCGTCACGGTCTACCAAAGGGAGACCGGGAGGACTGTCTAGCCACTTGGTTAAGTATGTGAAGCTAGGCACTTAAGGCGGGCTATCATACTGCGTGGCTAATCAGAATATGGGGGAATATACACATTTATTAAAGAGACAGTGTATGTGGCAATAATAAATGACCGAGGGCCTTCAATAAGGTCTCTGATCATTAATTGCTGTCCTAAAGAGGACGGGGAACTGTCTGGCCCCCAACGCTTCTCAAGGGAAGGTTGGCTATAGTATGTAACGCCAAGCCCTAAGGCGCGCTATCATACTACGTGGCCTAAGTATGTGTATATGAATGCGAGACAGTATATAGCATTGTTCAGGTGACAATGTACCTTCAAGGAGGACCTTGTGCACCAAATGCTTTGCCCCTAAGGGTCCCTGAAGGGGACGGGGACTGTCTTAGCCACCAACGGTTCTCAAGGAAGGTTGGTTATAGTATGTAACGTTATGCACGGGCGCGCGCTACAACTATGTGGCTATGTGCATTGTGTGTGTCTCTATCCGTGACAGTGTAACAGCATCGCTCGGGTGATAGGGGACCTTTAACAAGGACCTTGTTCACCAAATGCTTTTTCCCTATAGGGTCCCTGAAGGGGACAGGGACTGTCATAGCCACCAACGGTTCTCAAGGGAAGGTTGGTTAGAGTGTAACGTTGAGCACTAAGGCGCGTTACAACTATGTGGCTAGGGATAGAGAAAGAACTTCTGTATGACAGCTGGGAGACTAGTGGATTAGTTTCTTTGAGGACCCTGGGTAGGGGTCCTGGACTAATCTGCTCCCCCCCCCCATTTTTGGTCCCCAAGGGGACGGAGGGGCTGTATGGCCACCAGGGGTCCACAGGGGGACCCTGGCTGCAGAAGATGATCATCCTGCTAAGGAATCTCAGAGATCCTGCGTGGCTACAGAAGGAAAAGAATTGTGAGTGGGCAGACCAAGGTTCACATTCTGGCCGCTTATCGGAAGAACCTTAAAGAAGGGACCTTACGCTAAGCCCCGCCACGCCAACAGCCCCCCGCATCAATATGCGGGTGGAAGTTAGGGTGTCTGCCTAGCCCCCATGTGGCTTCCCCCGCGAAGGGGGGGAAGCATGGGTTCAGTAAAATCATGACAAGCCTAGTTTGTCAGGACAGGCACGATAGTACTGAGTGGCTTAGTTTTAAAACCATTAGGATCACCCATATGCCGACCCGAGATTGCTACTCGTTCGGGAGGGCGGGTGAGACCTAAGGCCCCGGCTTGTCAGCATACCTTAGACCGCACAGGGGGGGTCTGTAGCCAAACTTACAACCATAGGAGGCAAGTTTGGAAGGTGAAAGATCAAGGCGGGAAACGAACATGGAGGGTTCACCAACTGTTAGGGATCCAACCACATCTTGTGTGGGGCCACAGGAGGTGCTCTTATGTTCGGGATTCATCTGGGGGTATGAACGAGGCCCGAAGAAGGGTCCTCTATATAGCCCAAGATGGATCTATAGGCCCAAGGAGCGCAAAGGTTCAGACTTTGATCGTATTTGTATCAAAGTTTGAGAACCATTGGTAGTGACCCTGGGTCAGGAGGGGGTCACTAGGGGACCCCCCCTGAGAGTGCGCGGTCCAGGCTATCCGGAGAGCCTAAGATCACCCTCGTGGGGGTCTGGGAAGGCCTCCAAAAATAGACCTGAAAACCGTACATCCAGAGGTCAACAGGGTCCTGTGCAACACGGGGGCAAGTTTGAGAACCATTGGTGGTGACCCTGGGTCAGGAGGGGGTCACTAGGGGACCCCCCCTAAGAGTGTACGGTCCAGGCTATCGGGAGAGCCTAAGATCACCCTCGTGGGGGTCTGGGAAGGCCTCCAAAAATAGACCTGAAAACCGTACATCCAGGGGTCAGCCAGGTTCCGAGCAACCCGGTTGCTCGCAAGACAAAGTTTGAGAACCCTGTGGGGCGCCCTTGGGAGGACAGAGGACCTGTGAGGGGGACCTCCTTGTAGGATAGGCTGTGGCCTATCCGGAGAGTCCGGTCAAAAGAGTCGGGGTTGGTTAACATCCCCTAAGGGCCGTACAAAGTCTGGCGATCGCGCACAGACAGAGTTTTGGCTAGCAGTGATTGAAACCCAGCTCGGACATGTGTCTCGAGAGCTGAGCAAATTTGAACAGGCCGATGCCTCCCAGGGCGCTTACTTTTATAACCTCCGGTAGCGAGATTGACTTGCAAAGATGGAAAGTTCATCTTGGAATTCATGTTGAAAATTTTTCTAAGTCCACAAATATTTCGAACTTCAAAAAAAAAAAAAAAAAAAAAAAAAAAAAAAAGCGTTTCAGATCGACATTTTTGGAAATCCAAAAAAGTCAAAAATCGATAAAAACACAAGAGAGCAAAGTTGTAGAGAATCTCATGGAGATCAAAAAACTCTATTGGACCAAGGTCCCAAACTCAATACTTAATGAGTTATAGAGCCTCCAACTTTTAAACGCTCTCAAGTAGTGAATTAAAGGTTATTAAAAGGCCCTGGGGTCATATTTTGCTCCTTTTACGAGCCCAAAGGAGATTTACACAGCCAAGCAGTGGTTCCGATTGCGAGACGCATCGGTATGGTGCAAATGTGGCCTTGCCTTTCGAACGTAGTAATTCATATTCATATAATAATAATAATAATAATAATAATAATAATAATAATAATAATAATAATAATAATAATAATAATAATAATAATAATAAATAATAATAATAATAATAATAATAATAATAATAATAATAATAATAATAATAATAATAATAATAATAATAATAATAATAATAATAATAATAATAATAATAATAATAATAATAATAATAATATAATAATAATAATAATAATAATAATAATAATAATAATAATAATAATAATAATAATAATAATAATAATAATAATAATAATAATAATAATAATAATAATAATAATAATAATAATAATAATAATAATAATAATAATAATAATAATAATAATAATAATAATAATAATATAATAATAATAATAATAATAATAATAATAATAATAATAATAATAATAATAATAATAATAATAATAATAATAATAATAATAATAATAATAATAATAATAATAATAATAATAATAATAATAATAATAATAATAATAATAATAATAATAATAATAATAATAATAATAATAATAATAATAATAATAATAATAATAATAATAATAATAATATAATAATAATAATAATAATAATAATAATAATAATAATAATAATAATAATAATAATAATAATAATAATAATAATAATAATAATAATAATAATAATAATAATAATAATAATAATAATAATAATAATAATAATAATAATAATAATAATAATAATAATAATAATAATAATAATAATAATAATAAATAATAATAATAATAATAATAATAATAATAATAATAATAATAATAATAATAATAATAATAATAATAATAATAATAATAATAATAATAATAATAATAATAATAATAATAATAATAATAATAATAATAATAATAATAATAATAATAATAATAATAATAATAATAATAATAATAATAATAATAATAATAATAATAATAATAATAATAATAATAATAATAATAATAATAATAATAATAATAATAATAATATAATAATAATAATAATAATAATAATAATAATAATAATAATAATAATAATAATAATAATAATAATAATAATAATAATAATAATAATAATAATAATAATAATAATAATATAATAATAATAATAATAATAATAATAATAATAATAATAATAATAATAATAATAATAATAATAATAATAATAATAATAATAATAATAATAATAATAATAATAATAATAATAATAATAATAATAATAATAATAATAATAATAATAATAATAATAATAATAATAATAATAATAATAATAATAATAATAATAATAATAATAATAATAATAATAATAATAATAATAATAATAATAATAATAATAATAATAATAATAATAATAATAATAATAATAATAATAATAATAATAATAATAATAATAATAATAATAATAATAATAATAATAATAATAATAATAATAATAATAATAATAATAATAATAATAATAATAATAATAATAATAATAATAATAATAATAATAATAATAATAATAATAATAATAATAATAATAATAATAATAAAATAATAATAATAATAATAATAATAATAATATATAATAATAATAATAATAATAATAATAATAATAATAATAATAATAATATAATAATAATAATAATAATAATAATAATAATAAT